>NC_056741.1:1984699922-1984740618 GCF_019279795.1 Protopterus annectens | reverse complement strand
GTGCATTCATATGATTACTAAATATTTGAGCACATTTCATTGATGGAGTTGCCACTGTAGGAATTGCATAAATCTGCAACTTTGCTTTACTAATGGCTAGAGAATAATTAATTTCACTTGGAGAAAAAGTACAGTTTTGTACCTACCATAAACGTAGATGTCCGATGATATGCAACTGCAGTCCTGACATATGGGTTGTCCTGCCTCAGGCAGCCCTTCGATCGGCCGGATTCCAAAGTCTGGGTCCGGCGTCGGCTGATGTCGCCTCCTCCCCGACGTCAGAGCGGCTGGAGTATAAAGGCATCTGCAGACACCATCTTCTTCAGTGTTTCTTGCCCCAGATGCCAGGTGCCCTCCAAGGAAGGTTAAATTTGTGAATGGATAAGCAAAAAAATTCCAGACATGCACAACAGTAATAAACAGATACACCATAATAGATAACCCCAGCTAAAAAGGAGAGGGGGAATGGACCCAAGGAAAAAAGCAGAGGGTTGGAGGAGGACCTGACTGCAGTTGCATATCTATCGGACATCTACATTTATGGTAGGTACAAAACTGTACTATGTCCTTCAAGAATGCAACTGCAGTCCTGACATATGGGTTGAATACCATAGCCAAGCTGGGGGTGGTAGGATCTAAGCAAGGGATGGTGTAGCTAAAAGACCCTGCAGGACTGCAGATGCAAAGCCTGCTCGGGATCTGGAGTATAAAGGCAGGTTGTAGTGTCTGGTAAATGTATGCACGGAGCTCCATGTAGCAGCCTCTAGAATGTCCTTTGTAGCCACTCCTCTTAGAAAGGCTGTGGATGTGGCTATAGCTCTGGTTGAGTGTGGCCTAATATTGGCTGGCACACCCTTTCCATGGAAGGAGTAACAGAATCTGATGCAGTGTCCAATCCATTTTGAAATTGTTTGTTTGGAGACTGTCTTTCCTTGCACTCCGGCAGCATAGGCTACAAATAGTTGGTCAGACTTCCTGGTGGTCTTTGTTCTGTCCACCGTAGTTGTCTGTGTATATCCAAAGTATGTAGCAGCTTTTCCCCTTTATTTTGAGGATTGGGGAAGAAAGTAGGCAGGTGAATTGCTTGATTTAGAGACACCCTGGATATCACTTTTGGCATGAATGAAGGATTGGTCCTTAGAGAAACTCTGTCCTGATGAAAGATGAGAAAGGGAGGTACTGCCATGAGGGCCTGTATCTCCGAGACCCTTCTTGCTGAGGTAACTGCCAACAGGAAGACCGTTTTCCAGGAGAGAAATTGCATTTCTGAAGATGCTGCTGGTTCAAAAGGAGGAAGAGTTAATTTTCCAAGACGTAGTTGAGGTCCCATGCAGGAACTGGTGGTTTTCTGGGAGGTTTGATATTCTTTATCCCTCTTTAGAAACTGTCTTAGCAAGGGATGCGAAAACACAGGTGGGTCACAGTTGTAATTTGCTGAGATTGCTGAAGCATGAATTTTAATGGAAGAATATGAGAGGCCACTATGAAACATTTCTGCCAAGTATTCTAATATCTGAGGTATGTTCATTACTAATGCATCCTGGCCCTTTTTGGCATTCCAGATGATGAATCTCTTCCACTTGGCCGAATAGGTTTTTCTGGTGGAATGTCTGCGTGCTTCCAGCAAGATTTCCTGAACCTTTTCGGAGAGGGGGACATGGGGCAAAGTCATGTAACCCTCCAAGCTGTCAGTTGTAATGTTTGCAGGTTTTGATGAACAGTCCTGTAATTGTGTTGAGTTAGGAGCAGAGGCCATTGGGGCAAGGGCCACGGTTTGGTGCGAGTTATGCTCAGCAGCAAGGGATACCAATGTTGCCTAGGCCAGTCTGGAGCTATCAATATTTGCTCTGCTTTGATCTTCAGTAACACCTTGGTCAGTACTGGTAGAGGAGGGAATGCATAGATTTTTAGGGCATTCCAGCTGAAGGAGAGAGCATCCGTTCTCCAGGCTAGAGGATGGTGTGTCCTTGAGCAGAACCTGTCCAGGTGGTGATTGTGATGAGAAGCAAAGAGATCTATGTCCGGTCTTCCCCACGCAGTTATTTGTGAGAAAATGTGTGGATGCAGCATCCATTCGTGTGGATCCACGAAATCTCTGCTCAACCTGTCCGCCAGAACATTGTCCTTGCCCAGAACAAACTGGGATTGCAAATGAATGTTCAGTTTCAGGGACTTTTCCCAAAGAGCCATTATTTGTCTGCAGAGGGGGTACAAGTGAGTGCCTCCTTGTTTGTTTATATACCACATGACCGTGGTGTTGTCTGTCCTTATTAGCAGATGGCCCTGTTGAAGAGATTTTCCAAAGGCTTCTATTGCATGCATCACTGCCAACATCTCTTTTTGATTTATGTGCAGAGGCATTTCCGTGGGAGTTCATTGACCTTGAATGCATCTGTCCTCCATGTGTGCCCCCCATCCATGATCTGAGGCGTCTGTTGTAATGGTTTGACTTGCTTGAACTTTGTTGAAAGGCATGCCTTGGTTTAAATGGCTTGCTTGAGCCCACAACAAAAATTCCCTTTGCAGGCGTGGAATGAGTGGTATTACGTCCTCTAAGTTGTGGCTGTGTTGAGACCATAAGCTTTTTAGGTACCATTGTAGCTTTCTCATGTGTAGTCTTGCCAGAGGGATCAGAAGAATGCAAGATGCCATGAAACCCAGGGCCTGCAGGATCTTCCTTGTGGTCAGCTGGGTAACTTTTGCTAGGCTTTTGAAGTAATCTGGTAAATGCTGTTGTTTCTCCTCTGTGAGGAAAGCCATTTGTGATTGTGTGTCCAGGTTTGCTCCTAGAAAAATAATCTTTTGGGATGGCAATAGTCTTGATTTTTGAATGTTGACTGTGTATCCCAAAGCCTGTAGCAACTGAATGACATAGCCTTGGAGTCTGCAATGTGCAACTACTGATGCCAGGCATTTCGTGAACACTCTGGGCGCAGTAGATAAGCCAAACGGCAATGCTGAGAATTGATAATGCTCTGTTCCTGCAAGAAATCGGAGGTAGCTTCTGCAGCTGTGTCTGATGGGACATGCAGGTATGCCTCCTTGAGGTCCAGAGTAACCAGCCAAGACCCCTTGCCCAGCATGGGAAGGAGTTGCTGTAACGTCAGCATTTTGAATTTTGGCACTATGAGAAAGGTGTTTAGAACGAACAAGTCCAGTATAGGCCTCCATTGCTTTTCTTTTCTTGGAACAAGGAACAGTCCTGAATAGAATCCATGGCCTTGTTCCTGAGGAGGAACCTTTTCTATAGCTTTTATTTGTAACAGCTTTGAAACTTGTAAGAGAGCCTCTGCCCTTTGATTTTGTGGCAGGTTTGGCATGCCTTGTATCGTTGGTAAGGTGTGGAAGTGGAACCTGTAACCTCTGTCTGTTATGTCCAGAATCCATTTGTCCTTGGTTAAAATGTGCCAGTTCTTTGAGAATAAGGATAATTTTCCACC
This sequence comes from Protopterus annectens, assembly GCF_019279795.1. Classification (NCBI taxonomy): domain Eukaryota; kingdom Metazoa; phylum Chordata; order Ceratodontiformes; family Protopteridae; genus Protopterus; species Protopterus annectens. The sequence goes on along the minus strand of NC_056741.1, from coordinate 1,984,737,178 downwards.
TAGAGGTGCTTCTCTGAGCCTTGGTAGGCGGAGTGAAAGTCTTGTGATTGTCCCTGTGGTGCAGGTGAACTCCCTGCGCCACTTCTCTGATTTGGTGGTTGCCATTGGCGGCCCCTGTAGGAGCCTCGGTATTGCCCTCTACCACGCCTGTTTTTTCCCCTTTGTAACTTGTCTGAGTCTGGAAAGGACCAATTCTTTGAAGGCCAATTCCTGCTGAATCTGGGGGGCTGAACCTGGAGGAAATCCTTGACAGTCTGTACTGATTTAGCCTTTTCCTCAATAGACTTCAACACATCCTGTGCATTAGCACCGAAAAGCTTCTGTTTTTCCAGAGGTGCATCCAGGAGCTTAACTTTAACGTGGTCTGGCAGAGGCTGTTCTTTCAACCAAGCATGTCTACGAATAACGGTCCTTGTCATGGCTGCCCTACATGAAGCTTCCAATGCATCATAACCACACTGAAGAAAATGATTGCTAACCTGCTGAGTGTTATGAACCAGATCCTGCAATGCCTTTCTATCTATAGGCTCAGGAGAGGCTAACTTTTTCTGCAAATCATCCATTAAGTAATCCTGGTACTGAAACATATGAAAAAGGCAGTTGAGAGACCTCATGGCAAGGGTGGAAGAGGTATAAACTTTTTTGCCCCATCTCTCCAGGGACCTAGCTTCCCTGTCAGCGGGCAGAGGGTTTTTGGCCGAGGAAGTAGCCACTGCCTTGGGGCCCTGTGAAATAGTTTCTAGATCCACAGAGTGGGCCTTAAAGAGATGCTTATGGGTTTCAGGGACCCTGTAATATCTGTCAGGCTTGACAGGAGCAGGAGGGAGAGAATAAGGCGAAGCACTCGAGTCTGAGTATACATCATCAAGGACATCCAGCACTGGAGGAATAGCTAAAGGTCTGTGTTGTGGTAGCTTAAGGAAGGTACGTAGCCTTTTCCTAGAGTCAGAAAATTCCTGACCCTGCCACTGAAAATGTTCTCTCATGGAATGGAGAACTTCACCAAAAGAAATCTCCTCTGGAGGGGAGGCAGAGGGAATTGAATCCTCAGCATCAGAGTCCTCATAGGCCTGGAAGGATTCTTCCTGGGTATCTGAGTGCTCTGAATCCCCAGAGGCTTCATCTGAAGAGAGGATGTCTGTCTGTTCAGTTCTAGGCCTTTTATCTGCAGGCGGCTGAGAACCTCTGTCTGGGTGTGGCTGAGAACCCCTGATAAGAGAGATTAGATCTGCAGCAAGAGTCATGATCTGTCTATCAGAAGAGGGGCCCTGAGCAGTAGGTTTAGGATGGGCCTTGGCCTGGCTGGCAGCCTTAGCACGTGCAAAGGCCTTGATGGACATGGATACCGGAGGCCTAGCTGCCCCACGTGCAGGGGTAACCTTGTCCACAGGAATGGTGTCAGGTAAATCTAGAGCTTCGGTTTCTAGTGGGAAATCAACAACCGGCACCGTTGTAGTCTCCAGGACCGAAGAACGCGTTAAAGCGATGTCGTCGGCCTGGGGCAGTTGAATTACCACTTCCGAAGGGACCGATGCACTCGCGGAGGGCTTAGGCGTGGTATCAGTGGACGACGCGGGCCGAGGATGTCGGTCCCGTCCGCTTTCGGTAGTTTGTGCTGTCGGTTGTTCCGACGGCATGATATATGCGAAAGATTCGCCAAAAAAGTCTTCGGCAAATTCTGCCCGGCGCCTGAGTGTGCGCTTATTAAAGCGAGCACAGGCAGCACAGGCCGAGACGTCGTGGTCTGGGCCTAGGCAAGGGAGGCAGTAAGAATGGAAGTCCTTATGAGGTATTTGTTTTCCACAAGACAAACAATTATTAACTTTTTAAATTTTTTCTGACATCGGCTGAGGCAAGAAAAAATGTTCCCCAATGGGGTACTTAGCTTTTAGATGACTTCGGTAACAAACACAGGAGCTGACCGACCGGCACTTGCGAACTGCTTCTGCTTCGGGCACCGCGCGGCAAGAAAGACTGAAGAAGATGGCGTCCGCGGATGCCTTTATACTCCAGCCGCTCTGACGTCGGGGAGGAGGCGACATCAGCAGACGTCGGACCCAGACTTTGGAATCCGGCCGACCGAAGGGCTGTCTGAGGCAGGACAACCCATATGTCAGGACTGCAGTTGCATTCTTGAAGGACCTCCATAAGACCACTTACAGCTACCTCTGTTTATTATTAACTTTTAACAGTATTGTGTTACAGTCTGAAAGTGAGAAGAGGAAATGTAATTCAGAATTAAATGGATGAACATGGGCAGATAGTGGGTGGTGATATGGTGGTGTATGCAATTTTTCCCTCTGGGAAAGGACACATGCAAAAAGACACAGCCTGGGTCAGTCTTGGTCTTTTGACATGTTGCCTTGATGTAGCTCTCCGCTCGGTCTCCCTCCCTTCATGTGTCGTAAATGTATGTAGGTCAGGACAGCAATTAGTGAGAGCTACTTCAGTCCCTCATCCCTTAGGTCCATTGCTGAATGGGCACATGTAAAGAGAAAAGGCAGAGGTAAGGCAGACTGCTGACACTGAAGGAGGTCATGAGACCATAGTGGTGTCAGCAGTCTGAGTGGGCAGCTAGCACAGCTATGGGATACTTCAGATAACCAACATCTGGAGCCCCATGCCTGTCCTTGGCATATTAGTGGAGCGGCGGTCCTTACCCTGCTTTTTCTCTTTACATGTGCCCTTTCTGTGCCCCCTTGTCAGTGTCCACCCATGCATTATTTCAGATAAAGTAAGACTATCTTCTGTCTTCGGCATCACCGCGGAAGATGTTCACCTGTTTAGAATGGATGGCATTCACCTGAGGAAGGCATTGCGTTCTTGACCAACCTCCACAATGGCTTGAGGAGAGCCATGCAAGATTGCTAATATGCAGCTTGTAAGAAGAATGGAAAACACCCATGACCAAGTCAGACCAATATAGTAAGTAAAACACTATTATGAAATGTGTTGTGTAAAATTCATTCCTCTGAGCCTGGCAAACGACTCTTATGGAAGTTATGATTTTTTTCATCTTTCGGTAAATAACTTTGCATGGGAGCATCTGAATGTGCCAAATAATATCTCATTTTGAAGACAGTATTGCTGGTTCTAACATGGTAAAATAATTGTGCCTGTATGTTTGACACATGTGCAGATATCAGTTTGTTTGGGACTTAGGTTATGGAAATTATGATTTTTTTCATATTTTGCTAAATAACTTTGCAAGGGAGCATCTGAATGTGCTACATAATACCTCAGTTTGAAGACAGTACTGATAGTTATAACATGGTAAAAGAATGGTGCCTGTATGTTGTACTCATGTGCAGATATCAAAGTTTGTTTCTGACTTAGGTTATGGAAATTATGATTTTTTTTCATATTTTGGTAAATAACTTTGCAAGGGAGCATCTGAATGTGCTAAGTAATACCTCATTTTGAAAAGATTGTTTATAGTTCTAAGATGGTAAAAGAATGGTGCCTGTATATTGCACTCATAGGCAGATATCAAAGTTTGTTTGGAATTAGGTTATGGAAATTATGAATTTTTTTTCATATTTTGGTAAATAACTTTGCAAGGGTGCATGTCAGTGCGCCAAGTAATACCTTACTTTGAAGGCAGTGTTACTCCTTACAACATGGTAAAAGAACTATGTCTGTGCACTCTACAGATATCATAGTTTTAGTCTTGTACAATTATGAAAATTGTACATTTACAATATTTTTCACTATTATGCCCATATCTGTGCAAGGGAGCATGGTGATCACGCAAATGATGCATCATTTTGAAGCTGACACTCAGATGCACAACGTCTACACTGATATGTAGGCTCTGTCTGTTACAGGTGACGTGATATTATGCTTTATTAATCAAATATGAAAAATAATATATTAATCATATTTATGTGAATATCTACAGAAAGGAATATCACACAGTAATGGTTAAGGTATTTTAAAGCTAACATTCGTATTAGCAAATTACATTCAAATTGTATGGGTCTGCATGGGACATTGACCAAGATATTGTGCTTTGTTTTTCCAAAAAGGTAAAAAATATGCACAATATCAGCATTCCTTGCCAAATATTTAATAATGACTTCGATATACACTGTCAACATTTACACTGTTGAAAAGGTCAGTGTCTGCTGAACAACTTTCATGTTTACATTTTTAGTCTAGCTCTTACAGTTAAAGAGTTATGAATAAGAAGTTATGTACTCACCATAACGTTCCATCTGAGTAGGTAGCTTCATTTGTCTGCAACTTGTGGGTCTTGGATCCGATATCGGATCCGAGCCGGCAACTTGTTTCACAGCTAATGGATCCGAGCTCCTAGCTCCTCCCTTCACTCATAATCCCCTGCCAACCCTCCATGATCTCAGATCAAGTTTGACCCTCAATATGTACCCAAAAAGGGTATTCCAACTTGCATAGATCCGCTGAAGGCCAGGGGGAAGGAGGGGGGGATGGTTGCAGACAAATGAAGCTACCTACTCAGATGGAACATTATGGTGAGTACATAACTTCTTAATCTGAAGTAGGGACTTCATTTGTCACCTGTGGGACAGTCCCCAGCTACCTGAATCCTGGGTGGCCATCATGGAAGGATATTGCGGAGCACCGCAGAGCCAAAGGATGCTCTCCCTCTAGAAATCACGTCCAGTTTGTAGTGGTTAATAAAGGTTTGAGATGAGACCCAAGTGGCTGCCGAACAAATATCATCCAATGGAACTCTAGATTTGAAGGCCGCAGAAGTAGAGATGGAACGAGTGGAATCAGGTGCGGGTCTCCCAGAAGCTTGGTACGCTAACAGAATACATTGTGAAATCCAGCGTGAGAGACATTTTTGATATTGCTTTCCCCAAATTAAATTTGGCAAAGGAAATGAACAGCTGGTCGGATTGCCTGTGACCAGCTGTTCTAGGAGTATAAAAACATAGCTGCCTATGAACATCTAATGAGTGCAGCTTGTACTCTCCTTTATTCTGATATTTAGGAAAGAAAAATGGTAAATTTATGGATTGATTTATATTGGTTTCTGATGATATTTTGGGAAGGAAAGAGGGACTGATCCTGAGGTACACTCTGTCCGGATGAAAGATCAAATAAGGAGGCTTCACAGAAAGAGCTTGAAGCTCCGAAACTCTTTTCGCAGAAGTAATGGCTACAAGGAATGCTGTTTTCCAGAACAAGTATTTGAGATCTACTGAAGCAGCAGGTTCAAAAGGTGGAGCAGTCAGGGCTTGAAGAACTAGTGAAAGATCCCAAGGTGGTACAGCTTCTTTTATAGGGGGTCTAAGCAAAAAGGTGCCCTTGAGAAAGGTTTTACACAACTTGGCCGACATCAAGGGCCCTGTGTCATGTCCCACATGGTAATGGGAGATGTCAGCCAATTGCACTTTGACAGTTCAGCAACTAGCACCTTCCTCAAAAAGTTCGGTTAGGAAGTCTAATATGGATGGAAGAGGAGCCGTAAAGGGATCTAGATTATGATGCTCCGCCCAGACGGAGAAACGTTTCCATTTACTGCGGTACACTTTCCTGGTGGAGGGCTTATACGCTGCCACAAGGATGGCTTTGACTGGTGAGATACCGGGAGTCATAACTAGGAGTGGAACTGGAGCAACCAAGCAGTCAGCTTCAGATTGTCCAGATTTGGGGTCGGTAAGTCCGACGGATGGGAGATTAGATCCGGACTGGGATCCACAATCCAAGGGGGATTCACTAGGTGAGACCACAGGTAAGGGAACCAAATTTGCCGAGGCCAGAATGGGGCAATGAGGGATCATCCTGCTCCCCAACCGCGAGGCTTTCTGTAAGAGTTGCAGCATCAGGGGTAGAGGAGGATAGGCATAAAGTAGACCGGGTGGCCAAGCATGCACCAGAGCGTCTCTTGGGGTTTCCCCTGGAGGGGGAATCAGAGCAAAGAAATTGCCGCATTTGGTGTTTGAGGGAGAGGCAAAAAGATCGCAGCAGGGTTGCCCCCATATTGCGAATATCTGCTTCGCTACTAGTGGGTTGAGAGACCACTCGTACGGGGTAAGAAGGGTGCGGCTGAGTTTGTCCTCTAGGATGTTGGCCCGCCCCAGAATGTGCGTTGCAATCAGAAAGCAGATGGTGGAAATCGCCCATTCCCACACTCTCATGGCTTTGCGGCATAGAGGGTAAGACCTGGTTTCCCCCCTGTTTGTTGATGTACTAGATAACTGACATGTTGTCCGACTGAATTGCAATCGTTCCTACGGGGAGGAGATTCTGAAGTGCTTGCAATGCGTACAGCACCGCTCTCATCTCCAGAACGTTGATATGCAGGGAGGTCTCTGTATCGTTTCCACGTGCCTTGGACGGTCCTGCCTGAATAATGCCCCCCCCCACCCGAGGCGGGAGGCGTCCGTGGTCACCGTGGCGAGAGGGGGAGAGGTGCAGAAGGGTCGGCCCGTATGGAGGTCCGGAGCATGGAGCCACCATAATAGAGCCCTCCTGCAAGCCTTGCTGATAGCAATGGGGTGATGGAGAGGAAAGGACCAGTGTACTAGAAGGGTCCACTGCAGTACCCGCATGTTCAGACGGGCGCATGGAAGGAGCGTTATCGCTGCCGCCATGGAGCCCAGCGCCCTCAGGACCAATTCCACCGGTGGGGTCTCTGATTGGAGGATAGCCCACACATGAAGTTGCAAATTCCGTAGTCGTTCCAAAGCCAGAAAGGCTCGTAGATCTCTGGTGTCTATTCTGGCTCCTATGAATTCTATGACTTGTGTCGGGGCCAGAAAGGATTTGTCGGCATTGATGGTGATGCCTAACTGTGGGGCTAGACGGAGAAAGAAATCTTTGGCTGAGCAAAGTAGATGCCTTGTTGGGGCAGTCAGGAGCCAGTCGTCCAGGTACGGGAAGACCTGTATTCCCTGGAGTCTCAGGTGGGCCGCAATCACTGCTAATACCTTGGTGAACACCCCGGGGGCTGTGGTGAGGCCAAAGGGAAGGACCCTGAACTGGTAGTGACTGGCTCCCAGCCGGAAGCGGAGGAACCTCCTGGATCGTCTGTCCATTAGAATGTGGTAGTACGCATCCTTGAGGTCTATAGAGCCCATCTAATCGTTCTCCCTTAGAAGGGGGAGAATAGATTGAAGAGTGACCATTCAGAATTTTTCCTTGGTTACCGACAGGTTCAAACGGGACAGGTCTAGAATTGGTTTCAAGTCCCACGTCTTTTTTGGCACCAAAAAGAACCTGGAGTAGAACCCTAATCCGAGCTGGTCTTGGGGGACGGGCTGGATGGCTCTTTTTCTTAGCAGCTGCTAAATTTCTGCGGCTGCAGCCTCCCTCTGATCGGGTGGAACATCGGGGAGGTTCTTGAATTTGGGGACATGAAGTAATGGGATTTTGTACCCTCTGGATATAATTCGAAGCACCCAGCGGTCTGTCGAGATGGACTCCCATGCCGCTAGGTGCTCCGAGAAGCGCCCCCCCCCCAACTGCCTCCAGATTGGAGCAGTCGGGCAACCCTTCAGGGCTGCTGCGTGGGCCGGTCAGAGAAAGGTTCTCTGGACCCAAAGTTTCCCTCTGCCCCTGGGGCGGCGTCCTCCCTGTCCTCCTCTGCCACGGAAGGACTAGTTGTCCGGAGCGGGTTGGGAATGTTGCGATTTGCGGAACCACATAATCTTCTGACCCTTTTGGTTCTTCAAAAAGGACCGCTGGGGAGCAGAGAAGCGGACTCCAATGGCAGACAACGTCTTCCCGTCCTTCTCGCTCTGGACAAGTGTCTCGCGAACAGTTTTGCCAAACAGGGCAGAACCATCGAAAGGGGCGTACGCAAAGGACGCTTTAAAGGGCTCCGCAAAGAATGACTGAGCCAGGCCTGACGTCTCATGACTAGGCCCGCTCCGCTAGCTCTAGCGGCTCCCTCGGTGGCGTGGGACAATAGCCGCATAGATGTATTTGAAATGGATCTCAGAGTGGCCATTCTGGTGGAGTACAATTGTCTGTCCTCCGCCAACATAGACTCAGGGGGGGTGGCAGCGTATTCTTTGATTAGATCCCGCTGCATCCTGATGACATGTGCCATATAGTTCAGAGACCTTACAGAGAAGGTCGCTGAACTAAAAACTCGCTTCCCTAAGCGGGACTCCTTGCTCGGTGGATGGACTGAGGGGCTCTCCTGAGCTAGTTCCCTCTTTGTGGCTGCCGCCGTCAGCATGGCATCTACGGGGGGACCCTTGCTCCAGTGTGACCGGTCTGCGGGGGGGCTTAGTATCCTGTCCGGGCGTTTGGGTATTGGCTCCACTGTGTCCGGGTCCTTCCACGCCCTGGTGGTAATAAGGTCCACCAAGGGGTCGGCCGGAGGGGACACCCAAGAGGTAGACGGGCCTGCTTCGAATGCCTCCAGAAAAACGGACTCGGAGGAAGACTTGGGGGCAGACCACCCACCTCTAATCCTCAGCATCTCCATGAGGTCTCCAAAGGAGACATCCTCAGGAGGTGATCTTGGGGAGCCTTCCCCTTCATCCAAGTCCGTGTCCTCAGTTAAGGACTCAGGGGAGTCCACATGCCTCCTCTTGCACTTGTGCTTGCGGGGCATTTCCTCGGGGGGGCTGTCCGAGGAGGTCTTGCCAGCAACATCCTGTTCCAATGGAACTACCTGGGACATTGAAGCAGGCTGTCCCTGAGGCCGGGTGATGGAAGCCTGGCCCAGCAGAGAGGGAGTGCAGAGTGGAGCTGAGACAAGGGCCGGGGGTCCGGATGCTCTCGACAGAGCCCTCTCCACTACATCGAAGGCCGAGGGGGAACCGCTCTCCCTGGGCTCCGAGACCAGTGCGCTCCGACTTGGACTGAGCTGAAGGCACACTGAATCCCTCGGATCTGAAGCTCGGACCACGGCTCCGAGAGGTCGGATCCGACAGACTCGAGGGCAGGGTCGGATCCGAAGTACCAAGTACTGTTGGCGCCGACCCACCCCCGGCTCCGACGCTGCTCGGCTCCGAACCCGGGTAGCGGGTCGGAGAAGGAGCAATTGGAGCAAAAAAGGGTGTCAAGCTCCCCCCCGAAGGGGGGGGGGGAGGCAAGAGCACTCCCATCTGCAGCTGGGCCTGGATGAATCTTCGCATCATCCGGATCAAGTCTGCATCAGACATGCTGAATGTTGATCTCGAAGAGGCCACAGAGCCAGGCCTGGAATCCCGCCTCAATGACCTCGATGGAGATCGGGCCTCCTCCTCCACGGGCCCTGGAGAGAAGCAAGGAGAGGAGGAGGAGACCTAGAAGCAGTGGAGGGAGAAGCCCGCTTAGCTGGCGGGGCCGAAGCGGAGGCCTCGGCCCGCTTGTGGTGCTTCTCCCTCCGTTTCCCTCCTAGCCTCCCTGTCCTCTGGCGCTTTAGCGGAGTTTGAGTCCCGGAAAGGAAGGGGCAGGAGTAACCACAGCCTGTGGTAGTGCCACGGGAGCAGCGGAGGCCGGAGCCGAGTCCGGGGGCAAAAGTCCCGCCAGGACCAGCTTCGACCTCTGCTCTTTCAGTGCCCTGAGGTTGAACGCTGCACAAATGGTACAGCCTGAGGTGAGGTGTTCAACCCCAAGATACCGAACGCACCGAGTGTGACCATCAGCCGGGGAGAGCTTATGGCCACACTCGGTACATTTAGAAAAAATGGCTTTTGGGGCCTCAGCCATACTTTAAAGGAAAAAAAGGAGTGCTACACAAACACACAGGCCCCAAAAACACAACACACACACACTCACTAAAGACCAGCGAAGGGAGGGAAAAACTATGCAAAAAAAATGTAATATTACAGGGAACCTAACTACACACTTTTTAAAATTAAGGTAGAGAAATTTGACAGAAAAACAGACTTAACTGATGAATTTTTGCTAGAGCTCAAAGAATTAGAAGTTATGTACTCACCATAACGTTCCATCTGAGTAGGTGACTTCATTCGGCTGCAACCTGTGGGTATCGGATCCGATCTCGGATTCGAGCCGGCAATTCAAAAGCTTAGGCTCCGAGCTCCTAGCTCCTCCCTCTTACCCATAACCCCTTGCCAAGCCCTGACTGACCTCAGATTGAGTTTGCCTCAAATACTGACAACAGTACACTAAAACAGTATAAATACTCGCTCTATAAAGGTCAGGGGGATGGAGGGGGGGATGGTTGCAGCCGAATGAAGTCACCTACTCAGATGGAACGTTATGGTGAGTACATAACTTCTAAATCTGAAGTAGGCAGACTTCATTCGTCTGCAACCTGTGGGACAGAGTCCCTAGCTACCTGAATCTTGGGCGGCCGTCATGGAAGGATGTTCCGGAGCACCGCTGAGCCAAAGGATGCTCTTCCTCTAGAAACAACATCCACCTTGTAATGAGAAATAAAAGTATGAGGCGAGGCCCAAGTAGCTGCCAAGCAGATATCATCCAATGATACTCGGGACCTAAAGGCTGACGTGGAAACTGCCCTAGTAGAATGAGCCGTAACCCTCTGAGGAGCAGGTCTGCCTGAAGTGTCATATGCCTGCAGAATACAATTAGCAATCCACTTAGATAGTGTGACTTTAGATACTGCTTTACCCAGAGCAAATTTAGCAAAGGAGACGAACAGCTGATCTGATTTCCTGTGGCCAGCTGTCCTGTTAATATAAAAACGTAATTGTCTATGAACATCCAAGGAATGCAATTTGTATTCTCCTTTGTTTGAATACTTGGGAAAAAATACAGGCAAATTGATTGACTGGTTAATATTGGATTCAGAAGAGACCTTGGAAGAAAAGATGGATTGGTCCTGAGGCACACCCTATCAGGGAAGAAAGAAAGATAAGGCGGTTTGACACATAGAGCCTGAAGCTCAGACACCCTTCTGGCTGAAGTGATAGCTACCAGAAAGGCAGTCTTCCAGGAAAGGTATTTTAAATCAGCAGAAGCTGCAGGCTCGAAGGGAGGAGCAGTAAGGGCCTGCAGGACTAAAGACAAGTCCCAAGGCGGTACAACCTCCTTGACTGGAGGCCTTAACAAAAAAACTCCTTTGAGAAAAGTTTTACATAATTTCGCTGTCATAAGGGGAGCTGTGTCATGACCAATGTGATAATGCGAGATAGCCGCCAATTGTACCTTAATCGTGGAAGAACTAGCCCCTTGATGAAAGAGGTCTGTTAGAAAATCCAGCACCGCAGAGATAGGTGCTGAAAAAGGATCCACAGTTCTCTGTCCTGCCCATATAGAGAACCTCTTCCATTTACTCCGATAAACCTGTCTGGTGGAAGGTTTATGAGCAGCCACCAAAATGGCCTTGACCGGTGAAGAGATACCGAGTCCTAATTAAGGTTGGAATTGGAGCAGCCAAGCTGTCAACTTTAGGGTCCAGATTGGGAACTGGCATTCCCAGAGGGTGAGAGATGAGATCCGAATTGGATCCAGAATCCATGGTGGATTGATTTTGTGAGACCATACAAAGGGGAACCAAGGTTGTCGAGGCCAGAATGGGGCAATGAGAATCATTCTGCTCCCCAAACTGTTGGCTTTCTGCAGAAGCCTCTGCATCAGAGGAAGTGGAGGGTAGGCATAAAGGAGACCGGGAGGCCAAGCATGCACCAGAGCATCCTCGGGAACTCCTGGTGGGGAAGCAGAGCGAAGAAATTGTCGCATTTGGCGTTTGAGGGAGAAGCAAAAGATCGCAACAGGGTTGCCCCAAGCGGCAAAAATCTTCGCTACTTGAAGATTGAGGGACCACTCGTGTGGAGAAAGGATGGTGCGACTGAGCTTGTCCGCAAGGATGTTGGACTTTCCCGGAATGTGCGTTGCTACCAGAAAGCGTTTGGTGGAAATTGCCCATTCCCAGACTCTCATGGCCTCTCGACAAAGGGGTTCCTCCCTGCTTGTTGATATACCAGACTACGGACATGTTGTCTGTCTGAATCGCAATAGTCCCTGAAGGGAGAACGTGGTGAAGTGCTTGCAACGCTAGGAGCACCGCCCTCATTTCCAGGACATTTATATGCAATGACGTCTCTGTGGGATTCCACGTGCCTTGGACAATCTTTCCCGCAGAACGCCCCCCCCACCCGAGGCAAGAAGCGTCCGTGGTCACTGTGGCTCGGGGAAATGCAGCGCAAAAAGGTCTCCCTGCCAGGGGCTCCGGAGAAAGAAGCCACCACAGAAGGGAGTCCCTGCACGCTCTGCTGACCGCAATAGGAGCGTTTAGAGACGAACAAAGAGGAGACCACTGAACTTGAAGGGTCCATTGAAGAACCCGCATGCATAAACGGGCATGAATTAGAAGCGGGATAGCTGCCGCCATAGAACCTAGGGCCCTCAGGACCGAAGCTGCAGTTGGAGATGGTTGCAGGATTGCTGTCACATGACACCTCAGGCTGGCGATACGGTCTGGGGTGAGGAAGGCTCGCATTGATCTGGTGTCTAGTCTTCCTCCTATGAAATCTATAATTTGAGTTGGATTCAGAAAAGATTTCTCCCAGTTGATCGTGATGCCCAGCCTTGGTGCTAGTTGAAGAAAGTAATCCCTGGCTGAGCACAGAAGATGCCTTGATGATGCCGTCAGGAGCCAGTCGTCCAGGTGCGGAAAGGCCTGTAATCCCTGGAGCCTCAGGTGGGCCGCTACCACCGCTAGCACCTTGGTAAACACCCTGGGGCTGAGGTGAGACCAAAGGGAGGACCCTGAACTGATAATGACTGGCTCCCAGCCGGCGAAGAAACCTCCTGGATCGTCTGTCCATCCGAATGTGGTAGTACGCATCCTTGAGGTCTATGGAACACATCCAGTCGTTCTCCCTCAAGAGGGGAGTATAGATTGCAGGGTGACCATCCGGAACTTTGCTTGGTTACTGACAGGTTCAACTGGGAAAGGTCTAAGATTGGTCTTAAGTCCCCGTCTTCTTTGGCACCAAAAGAACCTGGAGTAAAACCCTAATCCGCTTGATCTGGGGGCCGCTGGATGGCTCTTTTCTAGCAGCTGCTCGATTTGATAGCTGCCGCCTCCCTTTGGTCGGGTGGAACATCTGGGAGGCTGCGAGATTTGGGAATCTTGAATAGGGTATTGAATATCCTCTGGATATAAGTCAAGCACCCAACTGTCTGTTGTTATGGACTCCCAAGAAGTCAGGTGCATCGAAAACCGCCCCGACTGCCTCCAGAGACGGACAGCCGGGCAACCCTTCAGGGCTGCTGCGTGGGTCTCTCAGAGAAGGGTTCTCTGGACCCAAAATTGCCAGGAGCCCCTGCCTCTGGCACGACGACCTCCCCGTCCTCCTCTGCCACGGAAGGACTGGTTATCCGGAGCAGGTTGGGACTGCTGCGACTTCCGGAACCACATCTTCTTCTGTCCCTTTTGGTTCTTAGAGAAGGACCTCTGGGGAGCTGAGAAGCGGACTCCGACGGCAGACAGCGTCTTCCGTCCTTTTCGCTCTGGACTAATGTCTGAACAGTCTTGCCAAACAAGGCAGAACCATCGAAGGGGCATTCGAAGGTCGCCTTGAAGGGCTCTGCAAAATCACAATGGCGGAGCCAGGCCTGTCGCCTCATGACAAGGCCTGCTCCGCTGGCTCTAGCGCTCCCTCCGTAGCATGAGACAGCAGCCGCATAGATGTATTGGATACTGATCTGAGAGTGGCCATTGGTGGAGTAAACCTGTTTATCCTCACTCGAGATGGACTCGGGGGAGATGCAGCGTATTCTTTAATCAGATCCCGCTGCATCCTAATGACATGTGCCATGTAGTTCAGCTCTCAAGGAGAAGGTCGCTAACTAAAAACTCGCTTCCCAATGCGATCCATCGAACGGGACTCCTTGCCCGGAGGATGGACGGAGGGACTCTCCTGGGCCAATTCCCTCTTCGTGGCTGCAGCCATCATCATGGCATCTACTGGGGACCCTTACTCCAGTGGGTGCGGTCTGATGGAGGAGAAAGAATGGGGACCGGGGGCTTAGGGATAGGCTCAATGGTGTCCGGATCCTTCCAGGCCCTGATGGATATAAGATCCACCAGGGGTCAGCAGGAGGGACACCCAAGAGGTAGAAGGGCCCGCCTCGAATGCCTCCAAGAACACAGACTCGTCGAAGAAGCCTTGGGGCAGACCACCCCCTGATCCTTAACATCTCCATGATGTCTCCAAATGAGACGTCCTCAGGGGTGACCTAGGGAACCTTCCCTTCATCCAAGTCCGTGTCTTCAGTGACGGACTCAGGGGAGTCCATGTGCCTCCTCTTGCACTTACGCTTCGAGGTACTTCATCGGGGGCTGTCCGAGGAGTACTCTTCAGCAGATGGATGTTCCAAGGGAACCACTTGGGACATCGAGGCGGGCTGTCCCTGGGACCGGCTGGTGGGGCCTGGCCCAACTGCAATGGAGTGCGGGATGGAGCCGTGGCAGGGACCGGGGTCCGGATGTCCTCGACAGTGCCCTTTCCATACGTTGAAAGCCGAGGGGAGCCAGCTTCTCTAAGCCCCGAGAGCCGACCCCCACTCGGATCCGACGACGGATCGGAGTCGGAGAACCATCGGATCCGAGAGACCAGTGTGCTACGACCTGGGCGGAGCCGAAGACACACCAGCTCCCTCGGATCCGAGGCTCGGCCTCGGCTCGAGAGGTCGGGTCCGGCACCAAGCACTCAAGGGATGGGACGGATCTGAGGTGCGCCCGACCTATCGGATCCGACCCACCCCGGATCCAAATCTGCAGGCGCAGATAGCTCCGAACTCGTGGTATGGGTCGGAGAAGGAGCTAAGGGGCGAAAAAGGGTGAAGCCCCTCCCGGATGGGGGCTAGGAGCACTCCCATTTGCATTTGGGCCTGGATGAATTTCCTCATCATCCGTCCATATCAGCTTCTCATTGAAAAGGTCGATCTAGAGGAGGCCACCAAGGACCTAGAGAGCCGTCTCGGTGACCTCCTGGAAGGGCTAGCCTCCTCCTCGGGTCCAGGAGAGAAGGGGAGTGGAGCCGAGGAGGAGGAGGCTAGAAGGCACAGGAGGCCGCTTAGATGGAGGAGCCGAACTAGAAGCTTCGCTCCTCTTGTGGTGCCTCTCCTGTGCCTCTCCTTCTGTCTCCCTAGAAGAATCCTTCCCCTCCGGCAACTTTAAGGGAGGTTGAGTCCCAGCCGGAGGGGAGAACTCAACAACAGGTTGCTGACTGGAAGGGCAGAGGCGAAGCAGTATCTGGGGATAAAAGACCCGCCAGCACCAACTTCGACCTCCGTTCCCTTAAAGCCCGGGGGTTGAACCCTGCACAAATGGTACAACCAGAAGACAGGTGTTCAAATCCCAAGCATTGAACGACGAGTGTGGCCATCTGCTGGGGACAGCTTATGGCCACACTCGGTACATTTCGAAAAAACAGCCTTAGGGGCTTCAGACATTAAACCTAAGGCCTAAATACACACACACACAAACAAACTACGAAAACCCGAGAAAAATTAACTAAAGAGGGAGGAAAGCCTTAATCACACACAACACTAACTAGATTGATAACAAAAACAGAGAATTTGAAAAGTTTAGATTTTTTGACAGAAAAAGTTATCTCAACCAACGCCAGGAGCTCTAGAATTCCGTTGCTTCTTGAAAAGCGGCAAACGAAATCTGAGGTCAGTCAGGGCTTGGCAAGGGGTTATGGGTAAGAGGGAGGAGCTAGGAGCTCGGAGCCTAAGCTTTTGAATCGCCGGCTCGGATCCGAGATCGGATCCGATACCCACAGGTTGCAGACGAATGAAGTCTGCCTACTTCAGATTCCAGCCATCCACAAGCGTGGCAAACTAGATCTGAGGTCATGGAGGGTTGGCAGGGAATTATGGGTGAGGGGAGGAGCTAGGAGCTCGGATCCATTAGCTATGAAACAAGTTGCCGGCTCGGATCCGATATCGGATCCAAGACCCACAGGTTGCAGACAAATGAAGTCCCTACTTCAGATCATTTGTTTTCTGTATGGATTTACAAATGGATTTTCTGAAAATTAGCTCAGGCTGCACTGTTATTCCTATGGTGGAATTAAGCAGGCATCCTTTCCTGAGCTGCTCTGGAGTGAATGAGTTAAGTACAGAAGAAAGCTTTCACCATGCATGAGGCATACA
This sequence comes from Protopterus annectens, assembly GCF_019279795.1. Classification (NCBI taxonomy): domain Eukaryota; kingdom Metazoa; phylum Chordata; order Ceratodontiformes; family Protopteridae; genus Protopterus; species Protopterus annectens. The sequence goes on along the minus strand of NC_056741.1, from coordinate 1,984,721,146 downwards.
GTGGCAGAGCAGGATATTAGGGAAAAGCATGGATACAGTGTACTATATTTAAACAAAGTACAACTTATTTCAATTAAATTATAAGAAGTCAAAATAACTAGAAACAAACTATGTTACAAGTAAACGGATGCAAAAAAATATATAAAATCAAGAAAAAAAAAGCAAATACTCGACTATAAATGCCAGTTTTAAGTTTATTTGGAAGGAAAGGATATTTACAAAACCAGTAGCCAAGAAGGAAGAGAATGTGAAATACATAAATTTGAATTCACAGTTTTACAAGTAGAACATGGGAGCTATACTGATGGCGAGTATAAAAAATAAAATGCAAATAATACAGTGGATAAAGAATATCATGATCGGGTCGTTGATCATACTCAGCTTTTTATGCATTTCAGACATGGATGCTACAAATTTCACCTCAACAGCCAAGCTAGAGGAGTGAATCTTGGCATCCATGTTGAGAAAACAAAGGGTATAATCTGTGAGATTGAGTTTTATCTAATCCATTAACTACCAGTTACAGAAAAAATAGAAAGTGTTGGAGTGAAGTGTTGTACTAGCTTTGAAAGCCAGTAAATCGCTTGTTGAGAATCATCAAAACACAGCAGCATATGGGCACGGCCAAGACGGACAGCAGTTAACAGCACTCTTTAGCTGTACTTCACTAACATCTCTGACATGAGTTTTACTGAAAAACTAATTCCGTCAAATTTTAAAACATTCTATTTCAGTTAAACTGCTGAAAGACTTTCTACAAGTTTTAAAAACTTTTTGCCTATTCCTGTCAAGAAAACTAGAAAGAACTGCCTCAGAATGAGCCACTCTAAGCATAATGTACAGGGCAGTATAATGGAGAGAGAGACAGTCTATACTCCGTATCACAACCAAGTTATCCATGAAAATTAAAACTGCAAATCAAAATGGACAATATTAAAGAGGAATGTAGAAACAAGTAGAAGTGCTGAGTGAAGCTCCAATAACAATCACAAATCTCAAGTACAGAAAAGGCAATGTCTGATTTTGATGAAGAAGACTTGAAAATGAGAATATTGAAGTTCGCCTGAAACAACACAACTTATTTTGGGGAAAAAATAGAAGACTTACAACAGATCCAGAAGATACATCAGGATTTATGGCATTCCTTAAAAAGAGCGAGACGGTATGATTCAATTTCTTAATACCTGGCTGCCTATGACTTTCAACTTGCTTTTTCCACTGGTATTGAAAGGGCACATAGATAACTTTTCAACACATCTTAAAAAAATAAAAAAAAGACTTCACCAAGGTCTGTGATCATAAGATTTTTTTATCAATTCAAGATGAGGATGCATAGACTAATTATCCAGTTAAAATTAAAGAAAACATTAGAAGTTTTGAAAACACTATTCAACATTGGTTATGTCAAAAAGAAAAGTTGTGTGCTACTTGTTAAAAGCTTAAAGAAAAACAATATTAAAACACAACAAGAAGTTATGTACTCACTATAACGTTCAATGTATGTAGTCCATCTCACTTAACATTCTTACCCGTGGGTTCGGAGCCGAATATCGGCTCTGACTCGGCCGATTTTACTAGCTCGAAGTCTCTCACTGTCTGGGCTAAGCAGGTATCCCATGGTGCACTACTCCATATCCCCAGATCTAGTTTGCTGCGAAACTCATTTGTACTCCATGTACACATCAAATCCAGGTAAAGAATAAGCTAAGCAAGGGAACTCTGCAGATAACAACCTAACCTCCAAATCCTCCAGGAAGGGGGACGGTGGGAGGGTAAGAAAGAATGTGAGGCGAGATGGACTCGTACAGTGAACGTTACGGTGAGTACATAACTTCTTGATGTTATGTAGTCCTATCTCGCCTACATTTTTACCCGTGGTACAGCGTCCCTAGCACCTACATCCTGGGTGGCTCATAGGAAAATACTCCTGAGAAAGTACAGTTTTGTACCTACCATAAATGTAGATGTCCGATAGGTATGCATCTGCAGTCATAACATATGGGTTGTCCTGCTCAGGCAGCCCTTCGGTCGGCCAGATTCCAAAGTCTGGGTCTGGCCTCGGCTGATGTCGCACTTTCCCCGACGTCAGAGCGTCTGGGGTATAAAAGCATCAGCCGACGCCATTTTCCTCAGTTTTTCTTGCCCCAGATGCCAGGTGCCCTCTAGGAAGGCTAAATTTGGATAAATGCTGAAAAGTTCCAAACATTTGCAAATTATATACATGTATAAACAAACAAATACACCATAATAGATTCCCCCAGCTAGCTAAAAGAGGGGTAAGAACCCTAGGAATACCACAAAGGGGAAGGAGGGAGGGTAATCCTGACTGCAGATGCATACCTATCGGACATCTACATTTATGGTAGGTACAAAACTGTACTATGTCCTTCAAAGATGCATCTGCAGTCATAACATATGGGTAGAATACCACAGCCAATCTGGGGGAGGAGGTACTAAGAAAGGGATGGTGTAGTTAAGATCCCCTGCAGGACTGCAGTAGCAAACCCTGCTCTGGATCTAGAGTATAAAGTTAGATCGTAATGCTTGGCAAATGTATGCACGGAGCTCCAAGTAGCAGCTTCTAAAATGTCCTTGGTAGCCACCCCTCATAGGAAGGCTGTAGTGGTGGCCGTGGCCCTTGTGGAGTGAGGCCTGATGTTTTTAGGAACTGTCTTTCCGTGAAAGGAGTAGCGAAATCTAATGCAATTTCCTATCAATTTTGAAATTGTCTGTTTGGAAATTGCTCTTCCTTGCACCCCAGTTGCATATGCTACAAAAAGTTGGTCAGTTTTTCTGCTAGCTTTTGTTCTGTCCAAGTAGTAGCGTAGTTGTCTGTGTATATCCAGGGTGTGCAAAGGTTTTTCCCCTCTATTCTGTGGATTAGGGAAGAACGTAGGCAAGTGAATAGCTTGGTTCAAGGATACCCTAGATACCACCTTTGGCATAAAAGTAGGATTGGTTCTTAGTGAAACCCTGTCCTGGTGGAAAATAAGAAAAGGCTGCACTGCCATTAATGCTTGTAACTCAGATACTCTTCTTGCTGAAGTGATTGCCAGAAGGAATGCAGTTTTCCAAGATAGAAACTGTAGATCCGCTGATGCTGCTGGTTCAAAAGGGGGAAGTGTCAGTTTCTCCAGCACAAAGTTGAGATCCCAGGCAGGTAGAGGGGGTCTTCTTGGAGGTTTAATATTTTTGATCCCTCTCAGGAATTGTCTGAGGAGAGGGTGCGAGAAGACAGGTGGATCCACATTGTATTCTGCTGAAATTGCTGAAGCATGAATTTTAATGGAAGAATAGGACAGGCCATTGTGGAACAATTCTGCTAAGTATTCTAGGATATTTGTTATGTTTGCCACTGTGACATCAAAGCCTTTTGATGTGCTCCAAATGAGAAATCTCTTCCATTTAGCTGAGTATGTCTTCCTTGTGGAAGACCTGCGAGCCTCTAGAATAATGTCCTTCACCCTCTGAGATAAAGCAGTTTGATTGGGATTTAAGGAATTTTCCAGGCAGTTAGCTGCAATGTTTTCAAGTTGGGATGCAGGGTCTTGAAATTGTTCTGCGTCAGAAGAAGAGGCCATGATTTTGCCTGAGACATGCTTCTCAATAATGGATACCAGTGTTGTCTTGGCCAGTCCGGAGCTATTAGTATCACTTTTGGCTGTTCCTCCCTGATCTTCCGTAGAACCTTGTACATCAATGGGAGAGGTGGGAAGGCATATACTGTTAGGGCTTTCCAGCTGAAAGAGAGAGAGAGTCCACCCTCCACGCTTGTGGGTGGTATTGTCCTGGAGCAGAATGTCTTCAGTTGATGGTTGAGTAGGGAGGCGAACAGATCTATCTCCGGCATTCCCCATGTCTTTGCTATGAGTTGGAAGATGTCTGGGTGCAGCATCCATTCGTGTAAATCCATGGTAGATCTGCTTAAGCTGTCCGCCAGTGCATTTTCTTTCCCTGGCACGAATTGGGACTGTAGTTGGATATTGAGATTCAGGCATAGTTCCCACAGATTCATAGCCATCCGGCATAGAGGGTAAGAATGTGTGCCTCCCTGCTTCTTTATGTACCACATGACCGTGGTGTTGTCTGTCCTTAACAGGTGGCCTTGTTGGAGGAAGGGTTTGAAGGCCTCGATTGCATGCCTCACTGCCAGCATTTCCCTTTTGGTTTATGTGCATGCTTAGCTGTCCTTGAGGCCATAGGCCTTGGATACATTTGCCCCCCATGTGTGCTCCCCATCCTCGGTCTAAGGCGTCCGTGGTGATGGTCTGCCTTGTTTTTGGTTTGTTGAAAGGCAACCCTCTGTTGGACTGGCAAGCCTGAGCCCAACACAAGAATTCCTTTTGAAGGCATGGAATGACTGGTATCATGGTTTCTAAACTGTGACTGTGTTGAGACCATACACTCCTTTAGGTACCACTGTAATTTCCTCATATGCAGCCTGGCATGCGGTATTAGAATTATGCAGGATGCCATGTAACCCAGGGCCTGCAGGAAGCTGAGTTTGTCTTGTCAGAGTCATGAAGTAATCTGGAAGTTGTTTTTGTTTTTCTTCTGTGAGAAAAGCCATTTGGGTGGCTGTGTCCAGATCTGCACCCAAAAAGGTTATCCTTTGGGATGGTACTAGTCTTGACTTTTGGAAGTTGACTTTCTTGTTGTCCGCTTGTATTAGGCAGTCGTCCAGGTATGGGTAAATTTGAATTCCCTGTAGTCTGCAATGTGCAATTACTGATGCCAGGCATTTCGTGAATACTCTGGGCGCAGTAGATAAGCCAAAGGGCAATGCTGAGAATTGATAATGCTCTGATCCTGCAAGAAATCTGAGGTGTCTTCTGCAACTTGGTCGAATAGGGACGTGCAGGTATGCCTCCTTGAGATCTAGAGTCACCAGCCAAGACTCCTTGCCCAACATGGGAAGAAGTTGCTGTAGGGTCAGCATTTTGAATTTTGGCACAATGAGGTAAGTGTTCAGTGTGGACAGGTCGAGAATAGGCCTCCATTGATTTTCTTTTCTTGGTACAAGGAATAGTCTGGAGTAAAATCCTTGGCCTTGTTCTGAACATGGTACCTTTTCTATAGCTTTCATCTGAAGTAAATTGCTGATTTGTCTTAAAGCCTCTGCCCTCTGATTTGGTGGAAGGTTGGGCATTCCGCTTCTTTTTGGCAAAGCGTAGAAGTGGAACCTGTATCCTTTGTCTATTATTTGCAGTGTCCATGTATCCTTTGTAATATAATGCCAGTTTTTTGAGAATAAAGCCAGCTTTCCGCCCAAGGGTGCTTCCAGTTGATCCCTGGTAGGCGGAATCAGAGTTAAGTCATTGAGCCTGTCCTGGTGTAGTGGTTGTTGTTGTTGCCCTACTCCTCTGGTTGGCAGGCTGCCACTGATGGCCTCTGTAGGAGCCCTTCGATTGACCTCTGCCTCCAGGGCGCCTGTTCCGGAGCTGAATTCACTGGATCTGACCGACCGGCACTTGCGAACAGCTTCTGCTTCGGGCACCGCGCGGCAAGAAAGACTGAGGAAAATGGCGTCGGCTGATGCTTTTATATCCCAGACGCTCTGACGTAGGGGACTGAGGAAAATTGCGTCAGCTGATGCTTTTATACCCCAGACGCTCCGACGTAGGGGAAAGTGCGACATCAGCCGAGGCCAGACCCAGACTTTCGAATCCTGCCGACCGAAGTGCTGCCTGAGGCAGGACAACCCATATGTTAAGACTGCAGATGCATCCTTGAAGGACATCTGTGGAGCCAAAGGAAGACCTACCCCTGGAGACCCCGTCCAATTTGTAATGAGAAACAAAAGTGTGAGGAGAAGCCCAAGTAGCTGCAGCACATATCATCCATTGACAATCTGGCTTGATAGGCTGTGGATGTGGAAACAGCCCGAGTAGAATGAGCCTTGACTGGAAATGGCAGCTCTTTACCTCCTGCTTGATAGATGAAAGAGATACAACTAGATATCCATCTAGATAGGATGACCCTAGAGACCGGGGAACCCATTCGGTTTTCCGAGAAGGAAACAAAAAGTTGGTCAGACCTCCGGATATCTTTTGTTCGGTGTAGATAGAAGCGTAATTGTCTGTGTACATCCAACTGGTGAAATCTAAATTCTGCCTTGTTAGAAAAGTGGGGAAAGGTGACATGCAGCTCAATGGATTGATTTAGGTTAGACACGGAAGCCACTTTAGGAAGGAACGAAGGGTTTGGTCAAAGAGAGACCCTGTCTTTATGGAAGGTTAAATATGGAGGTTTGATAGAGAGGGCTTGAATTTCTGAAACTCGCCTTGCTGAAGTGATTACTGAAGGCTGTTTTCCAGGTCAAGAATTTCAATTTGCAGGTAGCTGCAGGCTCGAAAGGTGGTAAAGTAAGGGCTTGTAGAACAAAATTGAGATCCCAGGGCATGATTGGTTCGGATACCGGGGGACGGAGCAACAGGGTACCCTTCAGGAATGCCTTGCATAGTCTATGCGCCATGAGACATGGAAATTAGAGATCACTGCCAGTTTAACTTTGATGGTGGCTGATGCGGAACCCTGATGGAAAAGCATAGACAAAAAGTCCAAGACTGAATCGATTGGAGCTGTGTAGGGATCAATGCCTCTGGTATGTGCCCAGATAGAGAACCTTTTCCATTTATTAGAATAAATCTTTCTAGTGGATGGTTTATGAGAGGACGATAATATATGAACCACTTCTGGTGAGAAATTATGAAGTCTGACTAACGATGGAAGTGGAGTAGCCAGGCTGTCAACTGGAGGGTCAACAGGGAGGGGTGGAACTGTCCCAACATGTGTGCCAGTAAATCTGGTTGAGGGTCCAGAGTCTAAGGAGTGTCCACAATGAATTGCTGAAGAAAGGGAAACCAAACTTGGCGAGGCCAGTGTGGCGCAATCAGAATGATTCTGCTTCCAAGGATTGCGCTTTCTGACTCACCTTTGACAGCAGGGGAAACGAAGGGAAAGCATAAAGCAGACCGGAGGGCCAATCGTGAACCAGAGCGTCCCTTGGTGACTCCCCCTGCGGGGGGATCAGCGTGAAGTAGTTGCTGCATTTTGCATTGAGGGGGCTGGCAAAAAGGTCGCAGCAAGGCTGACCCCATCTGCTGAAGATTCGCTCTGCAACCAGGTGATTTAGAGACCACTTGTAAGGCATCAGAATAGCTCTGCTTAGCCTGTCCGCAATCACGTTGGACATCCCCGGAATGTGCACTGCCACCAGAAACCGTTGGGAAGTTACTGCCTAAGTGTGGCTTCTCTGCACAGAGGGTAAAGACCTGGTTCCACCTTGCTTGTTTAGATACCACACTACTGACATGTTGTCTTGAGTGTATCGCAATCATCCCTAGAAGAAGAACACACTGAAGTGCCTGCAACGCAAGTAGCACTGTTCTCATCTCTAAGACATTTATATGCAGATGTATCTCGTGTTCTTGCCACGTGCCTTGGACAGTCCTGCCAAGATAATGCCTCCCCCACCCCATCTGGGAGGCGTCCGTGGTCACCGTGGCAACCGGGATGGGTGGAACAAAGGTCCTTTCCCCGTCCAAATTGTTGGTGCGCAGCCACCAACAGAGGTCCTGCTTCAAGTCTTTGGAAAGACCACTGAACAAAGAGGAGCCATTGGAGAATTCTCATGTGCAATCTCGCTAGAGGGACCAACATGATTGTTGCTGCCATGGTCCCTAGGAGCTGGAGAAAGTACAGTTTTGTACCTACCATAAATGTAGATGTTCGAAGATCCACATTGCTGCAGTCCTTACACTTGGGTAGTCCGCTGTCCTCGGTCGGCCCGAATATCAAAGTATTAGGCTGACGTCGGTCAAGGCGCTTAAGACTGACATCAGAACGTCAGGGTACAAATGCGCATGACCGACGTCATATCCTCAGTCTTTTCTTGCCCCAGATGTCAGAAGACCCTAAACAGAAAGGTCAAAACCAAAAGACAGCAAAAAACAACCAACCACCCTTGCATTAATCATATGAACAGTATATACAATATGTACAAAATATACAACCCAAACCACACAACCGCCTCTAACAACAGAGGGGAAGGAGGGAGGGTAATTGACTGCAGCAATGTGGATCTTCGAACATCTACATTTATGGTAGGTACAAAACTGTACTATGTTCTTCATCTCACATTGCTGCAGTCCTTACACTTGGGTAGAATCCCAAAGCAGAGGTAAGGGAGGATGGCAAAACTATAGTAGTAGGGGCTGCCAAAATGCCCTGTAAAATAGCAGTGGCAAACCCAGCCCTAGATTTAGAGTAAAGTGGAAGGTGGTAATGCTTAGAGAAAGTATGCACTGAACTCCAAGTAGCTGCCTCCAAAATATCTTTAGTTGCCACCCCCCTTAAAAAAGCTGTAGAAGTGGCAGTAGCTCTAGTGGAATGAGGCCTGATCCCAGCTGGGATCTCCTTACCATGATGGGAATAACAGAAAGCAATACAAAATCCAATCCACTTAGAAATAGTTTGTTTTGACACAGGCTTGCCCTGAGAACCCAAAGCAAAAGAAACAAACAACTGCTGAGACTGCCTGAACCCTTTAGTTCTGCTCAAATAATATCTCAACTGCCTGTGTATATCCAAGGTGTGCAAAATCTTCTCCCTTTATTTTGGGGTTTGCATAAAAGTAGGCAAATGAATAGCTTGGTTTAAGGCCACACTAGAAACCACCTTAGGCATAAAGGAAGGATTAGTACGAAAGATACCCTATCCTTATGGAAAATTAAGAAAGGCTCAACTGCCATAAGGGCCTGTAATTCAGAAACCCTTCTCGCAGAGGTAATGGCCAACAAAAAAGCAGTCTTCCATGATAAATATTTCAACTCGGCAGTAGCTGCAGGCTCAAAAGGTTGTAGAGTAAGTTTCTCCAACACAAAATTGAGATCCCAAGCAGGAGTAGGAGCTCTGGGGGTCTTATATTCTTTGCCCTCTAAGGAATTGCTTAAACAAAGGATGAGAAAACAATGGTGGATCACAGTCATAGTGAGCAGAAATTGCTGCAGCATGAATCTTAATAGAAGAGAAGGACAATCCTTTGTCCAGTAACTCAGCAAGATATTGAAGAGCCACACTTAAATTAGGCTTAGCAACATCAAAGTCCTTTGCTGCACTCCAAAATAAAAATCTCTTCCATTTATCTGATACTTTCCTTGTACTAGGCCTTCTGGCCTCCAAAATAACATTCAAAACTTGCTTGAAGCGAGACCCTCCAGGGTTTAAAACAGAATATGCCAGGCTGTTAGGTGAAGAGAGTGAAGTTTGACATTGAGTAAATGACTGTTCTCGAGACAGCAGGTGTGGAATCAAGGCAAAGGCCATGGAGGCTCCAACCAGACTTCTCAGTAATGGGTACCAGTGCTGTCGAGGCCAATCTGGAGCTATTAGAATCATCTTTGGCTTGTCCTGTCTGACCTTTAGTAGTACCTTTGGGAGGAGAGGCAGAGGTGGAAAGGCATACACATGAAGATTGCTCCAATTGAAAGAAAGAGCATCCACTTTCCAAGCTGTGGGATGAAACCTTTTTGTGCAAAACTTTGGCAGCTGGTAATTTAGTGGAGAAGCGAACAGATCTATGTCTGGAGTTCCCCATGACACTGTCAATTTCTGAAATACATGAGGATCCAATTTCCACTGTGGGGATCCATAATTCGCCTGCTCAACACATCTGCTAAGGAGTTCTGTGCTCCGGCAGAAACCTTGCCTGAAGATTGAGCTGTAAACTGAGAGCAGTCTCCCACAAAATCATTGCTTGTCTGCACAGAGGATAAGAATGTGTTCCCCTTGCTTGTTGATGTACCACATGACAGTTGTGTTGTCTGTTAGAATCAACACCTGCCCTGGAAGAAGTAAATCCTTGAAAGCTATTAATGCAAATTGGACTGCTAACATCTCCTTCAAGTTGATATGTAGATGTTGTAGTCTGGCAGGCCACGGGTCTTGTATCCACTTTCCATTTAGATGAGCTCCCCAAGCTTTGTCTGAGGCATCTGTCGTTAAAATCTGACTCGCCTCTGGCCGGGTCACAGAGAGTCCCTTGTTTAGGTGACATTCCTGAGCCCACCACAAAAATTCCTTTTGAATGCAAGGTATTATCTGAATGACAGTGTCCATATCCTGGCAGTGCTGTGTCCATACATTTTTGAGATACCATTGTAGCTTCCTCATATGCAGTTTGGCATTGGGAAGCACCAGAATACAAGATGCCATGAACCCCAAGGCTTGAAGGACTGTCCTTGCAGTCAGCCAGGACTGATGAGACAATTGATGGAAGTAAAGAGCAAGATTCTTTTGTTTGTCCGGGGTCAAAAAGGCCATCTGGGATGCTGTATTCAGTCTCACACCCAGAAAGCACATGTCTTGAGAGGGTACTAGACTGGACTTTATTTCGTTCACAGAATACCCCAGGCATCTTAGCACTGCTATCACGTATTGCAAATGATGAAGAAGCTCGTCCCTTCCTTTGGCCAGAATCAGGCAATCGTCCAAATAAGGATAGATTTGTATTCCTTTTAGCCTGAAGAAAGCAATCACTGGAGCCAGAACCTTTGTGAACACTCTGGGCAGTAGATAAGCCAAAGGGCAATGCAGAGAACTGATAATGAGAAGTCCCAGCTCGAAAACGCAGATACTTCCTGCAACTTAGCCTGATAGGAACATGAAGGTAAGCTTCCTTGAGATCCAGAGTCACCATCCAGTGATCTTTGCCCAGCAGAGGTAAAAGCTGTTGTAACGCCAACATTTTGAACTTGGGAATGTCCAGATAAGTGTTGAGGATAGATAAATCCAAAATTGGTCTCCACGTGTTCCCTTCTTTGGTACTAGGAACAGGCGAGAATAAAATCCTAGGCCTACTTCTGGCAGAGGGACCGGCTGTATGGCCCCTATTTGCAGCAGCAGAGAAATTTGTTTATGAGCCTCTATTCTTTGCTGAGGAGGAACGCCTGGCATGCCTTTGAAAGGAGGCAAGGTATGGAAATAAAACCTGTAACCTTGGTGTATAACATCCAATACCCATTTGTCCTGGGTAATCAAACTCCAATTTTCTTTGAAGAGTGCCAACCTTCCTCCCAAAGGTGCTGCCAGACAAGAAGGCTCTGGCAGCTGAAAAGGTAGGTCATTGGGCCTGTTTACGAAAGGACTGGCCCCTGCCCTCACCAAGACTGCGCAGGGGAACTCCCTGTTCTAGGTCTGAAACAGCTCTGAGCTCTACCCCTACCACGCCTAGATCTTCCCCTAGACTGTGAATCATAAGAAGGGTACGCCCACCCCTTAGCAGGCCAATTCCTACTAAACTTGGAGGCTGAACTTGCAAAAATCTTTAACAGTCTGCATAGACTTAGCCTTGTCTTCCATTTTCTTTAAAACTGCCTCCACAGGTGAACCAAACAATACATCAGACTGTAAAGGAGCATCTAAAATCCTCGCCTTAACATGGTCAGATAAGTTCTGATCCCTCAGCCAGGCGTGCCTCGAAGAACTGACCCAGTGGCAGCCACCCTAGACGAGGCCTGTACAGCATCAAATCCACATTGTAAAGAATGCTTACCCACTTGTTCAGAAACATGTACCAAATCTTGTAATTCTTTACACTCAATACCTTCCGCCAGAGCATCTACCTTAGACTTCAATTGAGAAAGAAGATAGTTTTGATATTTCAACATGTGAAACTGGCAATTCAAAGCCCTCATAGCTAAGGTGGAAGAAGTATAGACTTTCTTTCCCCATCTATCCAAAGCTCTGGCCTCTTTATCTGGAGGAACTGGATTTTTTACCACAGAAGCTTTGACACCCTTAGGTCCCTGACTAACTGTTTCTGGGTCTGCCCTAGGACTCTTATACAGATATTTATGAGCTTCAGGCACCCTATAATACCTGTCCGGTTTAACAGGAGCAGGAGGCAAAGAATCAGGATTAAGTGAAGCCTCTGCAAACACATCTTCCACAACATCCAGAACAGGAGGAATAGCCAAAGGCCTATGCTGGGGTAAAAACGAAATTCCCTAAGCCTTTTCCTGGAATCAGAGAAGTCCTGACCTTCCCATTTAAAATGTTCCCTCATAGAATGAAGAGTCTCTGAAAAAGAAAAATCCTCTGGAGGAGAAGCAGAAGGAGTAGAATCATCCACATCCGAATCAGAATAAGGAGAATACTCCTGCAAGTCTTCAGCCAAGACTCTGAAACATCAGAAACCTGCTCAAAACTCCCAACTCTGGTTCCACCCTAGGCCTCTTATCAGGAGGGGGCAAAGAACCTCTAATCAAAGTAATTAAATCCTCTGCCATTTTGAGCATGTGCTTCTTGGGCACAGATCCTGAAGAACTAGGAGTGACCCCAACAGCAGCTAAACCTGGCCTGACTCTGGGAGAAGCCTTGGAAACAGAAGGAGAGGGCCTAACCACCCTAGGAAGGGAGGGAGTACAGTAACCTGAGAAGCCCCTTCAGCCTGGCCTGCCTCCTGAGAGGCCACATCCTGCAAAATCAAAGTCTCCCCTGGGACTCCAGAGAAGCCCGTGGAACCACCGTTCCACTGAAGCCTCAAAGAACCGGGCGTCCGCACGGACGACTCTTCTGTCTGGGTTTAGCTGCTTTGTCTTTGCGCTTCAAGAAGCGGGCGCCGGAGCATCCGACGGCATATTGTAATTGCACCGCTCAAGACCAACCTGGCACAATCTAACCTTCGCTAATAGTGCGCTTATTAAACCTAGCACAAAAGCGACACCCAACAACGCCGTGCTCAGGCCCCAAACAAGGAATACACAAACTATGATAATCTCTATGCGTATCTGCTTCCCACAAGAAATACAGTTATTCACTTTTTCTGACATCCGGTAAACCACTGAGGCAAGTAAAAACTAAAATATTCCCCAACGGGGTACTTAGCCAACTTTGACTCTGTCTGAAACTCCGAATTCGAAAAATTTCAGAACGCAGAACGGCACTTGCAACGCTGCTTCTGCATCGGACCATGCGGCAAAAAAGACTGAGGATATGACGTCGGTCATGCGCATTTGTACCCTGACGTTCTGATGTCAGTCTTAAGCGCCTTGACCGACGTCAGCATAATACTTTGATATTCGGGCCGACCGAGGACAGCGGACTACCCAAGTGTAAGGACTGCAGCAATGTGAGATGAAGAACATCCCATCTTGCCTTTGCTTGTTTCAGGGGCATCAGCATGTGTATCTGTTGTTGCAAGACTCTGATCCTTTCCTGCGGTAAAAATGCTCGCATTCAAATGGTGTCCAATTCTGCTCCTATAAAGGTGACACCCTGCGAGGGCAATAAAGCAGATTTTTCCCAATTTATTGTTATACCCAACTGGTGACAGACTGATGGCAGCGTCCCTGGTTTGAACAAGTTGATGCCTGGTGGGGGCAGTAAGGAGCCAGTCATCCAGAAACACCTGGAATCCCCGATGTCTCAAGTGAGCAGTCACCACCGCCATACACTTGGGTGAACACCCTGGGGGCTGTGGTGAGACCAAAGGGCAGGGCTCGAAACTGGAAATCACTGGCTCCCACCCGGAAGCGCAGGTGACTCCTGGATGCCGTGTCCATTTTCACATGGTAAGCAAGCATCCTTGAGGTCGATGGAGCACATCCATACCTCCTCTCCCAACAATGGGAGAATCGATTGTAGTGTGAAAATACGGAACTTGGACTTGTGTACGTAGCTGTTCAGTTGGCTGAGATCTAGTATGGGTCTCGGGTCTCCTGTTCTTTTCGGTACCAAAAGGAATCTTGCGCAAGTCCCTAATCCGATTTGGTCTGAGGGGACATGCTGGATAGCTCCTTTTTCTAGCAGCTGTGAGACCTCTGAGGCTGCTTGATCCCTTTAAATGGGTGGAACGTCTGGGATTTTTCTGATTGGCGGGGGGGGTCTGATGATGAGATAACCTCCAGAAATTATCCGTAATGCCCATCGGTCCTGGGTAATGCTTTCCCAGGCTTCCGGATATAAGGAAATTCGACCCCCGACTGGCTCCGGACAAGCGCAGTCGGGCACACCCTCAGGAACGAGAGTATGGAGAGCCACGAAAGGAATCGTGGTCTCCCGAATTCCGGGAGCCCCCTCTGCCTCTGGGGCGATGTCTCCCTGAATAACCCCCCCTCCCCTGCCTCTGGAGAGGGGTTCACTTTGTGCGGCAGGAAAAAAATCTCTGATTTCTTGAGCCACACCCCCCCCCCCTTGCTGGGCCTTGGGATAAGGCCTAGATGGAAGGGAAATACGGACCCCTACGGCAGACAGGGTCTTTCCCTCTTGCTCGCACCTGGTGAGGGTATCTTTCACTTTGGTCCCAAACAAAGAGGAACCATCAAAGGGGGCGTCAGTGAAGGAATTGAAGGCCTCCACAAAGTGACAGGCGCAGCCAGGCTTACCTTCTAAGGGCGACCCCTAGCTTGCTGCCCTACTCGCTCCCTCAGCTGCATACGAAATGAGCCGCATGGATGAGTTAATGGAGTTGAGGGTAGACACCTGTGCGTTAACCGTCTGAGCCACCGCCTCATGAACACCCCGAGTGAAGTGAGACAAGTAATTCAGCGACCGTAATGTAAAGGTTGCTGATGAAAGGGTATGCTTCCTGTACCAATCCATGGTCCTAGGTTCCTTGTTAGGAGGATGGACGAATGAAGAGAAAGTACAGTTTTGTACCTACCATAAATGTAGATGTCCGATAGGTATGCATCTGCAGTCATAACATATGGGTTGTCCTGCCTCAGGCAGCCCTTCGGTCGGCCGGATTCCAAAGTCTGGGTCTGGCCTCGGCTGATGTCGCACTATCCCCGACGTCAGAGTGTCTGGGGTATAAAAGCATCAGCCGACGCTATTTTCCTCAGTTTTTCTTGCCCCAGATGCCAGGTGCCCTCTAGGAAGGCTAAATTTGGATAAATGCTGAAAAGTTCCAAACATTTGCAAAATTATATACATGTATAAACAAACAAATACACCATAATAGATTCCCCCAGCTAGCTAAAAGAGGGGTAAGTACCCTAGGAATACCACAGAGGGGTAGGAGGGAGGGTAATCCTGACTGCAGATGCATACCTATTGGACATCTACATTTATGGTAGGTACAAAACTGTACTATGTCCTTCAAGGATGCATCTGCAGTCATAACATATGGGTAGAATACCATAGCCAATCTGGGGGAGGAGGTACTAAGAAAAGGATGGTGTAGTTAAGATCCCCCTGCAGGACTGCAGTAGCAAAACCTGCTCTGGATCTAGAGTATAAAGGTAGATTGTAATGCTTGGCAAATGTATGCATGGAGCTCCAAGTAGCAGCTTCTATAATGTCCTTGGTAGCCACCCCTCGTAGGAAGGCTGTAGTGGTGGCCGTGGCCCTTGTGGAATGAGGCCTGATGTTTTCAGGAACTGTCTTTCCATGAAAGGAGTAGCAAAATAGAATGCAATTTCCTATCCATTTTGAAATTGTCTGTTTGGAAATTGCTCTTCCTTGCACCCCAGTAGCATATGCTACAAAAAGTTGGTCAGTTTTTCTGCTAGTTTTTGTTCTGTTCAAGTAGTAGCGTAGTTGTCTGTGTATATCCAGGGTGTGCAAAAGTTTTTCCCCTCTATTCTGTGGATTAGGGAAGAACATAGGCAAGTGAATAGCTTGGTTCAAGAATACCCTAGATACCACCTTGGCATAAAAGTAGGATTGGTTCTTAGTGACACTCTGTCCTGGTGGAAAATAAGAAATGGCTGCGCTGCCATTAATGCTTGTAACTCAGATACTCTTCTTGCTGAAGTGATTGCCAGAAGGAATGCAGTTTTCCAAGACAGAAACTGTAGATCCGCCGATGCTGCTGGTTCAAAAGGAGGAAGTGTCAGTTTCTCCAGCACAAAGTTGAGATCCCAAGCAGGTAGAGGGGGTCTTCTTGGAGGTTTAATATTTTTGATCCCTCTCAGAAATTGTCTGAGGAGAGGTGAGAAGATAGGTGGATCCACATTGTATTCTGCTGAAATTGCTGAAGCATTAATCTTAATGGAAGAATAGGACAGGCCATTGTGGAACAATTCTGCTAAGTATTCTAGGATATGTGTTATGTTTGCCACCGTGACATCTGAGCCTTTTGATGTGCTCCAAATGAGAAATCTCTTCCATTTAGCTGAGTATGTCTTCCTTGTGGAAGGCCTGCGAGCCTCCAAGATAATGTCCTTCACCCTCTGAGATAAAACAGTTGGATTGGGATTTAAGGAATTTTCCAGGCAGTTAAGCTGCAATGTTTTCAAGTTGGGATGCAGGGTCTTGAAATTGTTCTGCGTCAGAAGGAGAGGCCATGATTTTGCCTAAGACATGCTTCTCAATAATGGATACCAGTGTTGCCTTAGCCAGTCTGGAGCGATTAGTATCACTCTTGGCTGTTCCTCCCTGATCTTCAGTAGAACCTTGTACATCAATGGGAGAGGTGGGAAGGCATATACTGATAGGGCTTTCCAGCTGAAAGAGAGAGTCCACCCTTCAAGCTTGTGGGTGGTATGTCCTTGAGCAGAATGTCTTCAGTTGATGGTTGAGTGGGGAAGCGAACAGATCTCCGACATTCCCCATGTCTTTGCTATGAGTTGGAAGATGTCTGGGTGCAGCATCCATTCGTGTAAATCCATGGTAGATCTGCTTAAGCTGTCCGCCAGTGCATTTTCTTTCCCTGGCACAAATTGGGACTGTAGTTGGATGTTGAGATACAGGCATAGGTCCCACAGATTCATAGCCATCCGGCATAGAGGGTAAGAGTGTGTGCCTCCCTGCTTGTTTACGTACCACATGACCGTGGTGTTGTCTGTCCTTATTAACAGGTGGCCTTGTTGGAGGAAGGGTTTGAAGGCCTCGATTGCATGCCTCACTGCCAGCATTTCCTTTTGGTTTATGTGCATGCTTAGCTGCCCTTGAGGCCATAGGCCTTGGATACATTTGCCCTCCATATGTGCTCCCCATCCTCAGTCTGAGGAGTCCGTGGTGATTGTCTGCCTTGTTTTTGGTTTGTTGAAAGGCAACCCTCGGATGGACCGGCAGGCCTGAGCCCACCACAGGAATTCCTTTTGAAGGCATGGAATGATTGGTATCATGGTTTCTAAACTGTGACTGTGTTGAGACCATACACTCCTTAGGTACCATTGTAATTTCCTCATATGTAGCCTGGCATGCGGTATCAGAATTATGCAGGATGCCATGTAACCCAGGGCCTGCAGGATTTTCCTTGCAGTAAGCTGAGTTTGTCTTGTCAGAATCATGAAGTAATCTGGAAGTTGTTTTTGTTTTTCTTCTGTGAGAAAGGCCATTTGGGTGGTTGTGTCCAGATCTGCACCCAAAAAGGTTATCCTTTGGGATGGTACTAGTCTTGACTTTTGGATGTTGACTGTGTATCCCAAGGTCTGTAGCAGGTGTATGGCATAGGCCAAGTCCTTTATCAATTTTCCCTTGTTGTCCGCTTGTATTAGGCAGTCTTCCAGGTACGGGTAAATTTGAATTCCCTGTAGTCTGCAATGTGCAATTACTGATGCCAGGCATTTCGTGAATACTCTGGGCGCAGTAGATAAGCCAAAGGGCAATGCTGAGAATTGATAATGCTCTGATCCTGCAAGAAATCTGAGGTGTCTTCTGCAAATTGGTCGAATAGGGACGTGCAGGTATGTTTCCTTGGGATCTAGAGTCACCAACCAAGACTCCTTGCCCAACATGGGAAGAAGTTGCTGTAGGGTCAGCATCCTGAATTTTGGCACAATGAGATAAGTGTTCAGTGCGGACAGGTCTAGAATAGGTCTCCATTGATTTTCTTTTCTTGGTACAAGGAATAGTCTGGAGTAAAATCCTTGGCCTTGTTCTGAACTTGGTACCTTTTCTATAGCTTTCATCTGAAGTAAATTGTTGATCTGTCTTAAAGCCTCTGACCACTGACTTGGTGGTAGGTTTGGCATTCCGCTTCTTTTTGACAAAGTGTGGAAGTGGAACCTGTATCCTTTGTCTATTATTTGCAGTGTCCATGTATCCTTTGTAATATAATGCCAGTTTTTTTAGAATAAAGCCAGCTTTCCGCCCAAGGGTGCTTCCAGTTGATCCCTGGTAGGCGGAATCAGAGTTAAGTCATTGAGCCTGTCCTGGTGCAGTGGCTGTTGTTGTTGCTGTTGCTGTTGCACTACTCCTCTGGTTGGCAGGCTGCCACTGACTATCTCTGTAGGAGCCCTTTGACTGACCTCTGCCTCTAGTGCGCCTGTTCCTGCCTCTCTGGGCTCTGTCCGAGTCTGGAAAGGACCAATTCTTAGTAGGCCAGTTTCTGCTGAATCTCGGTGGTTGTACTTGCAGGAAATCTTTAACTGTTTGCACAGATTTTGCCTTTTCTTCAACCTTTTTTAAGATAACCTGAGCAGAGGAGCCAAATAAACTTTGTTTCTCCATTGGAGCATCCAGGAGTTTAGCTTTAACATGGTCTAGCAAAGATTGTTCCTTCAGCCAGGCATGCCTACAAATGACTGCCCCAGTCATAGCTGATCTAAATGAAGTCTCCAGTGCATCACAGCCACATTTTAAGAAATGATTACTAACCTGTTGTGGGTTGTGTACCAAATCCTGAAGGTATTTATGGTCTAGGGGTTCAGGAGAAGAAAGTTTCTTATTCAGTTCATCTAACAAATACTCTTGGTACTGTATCATATGAAACTGACAATTTAATGCCCTGACAGAAAGAGTTGCAGAAGTATACACCTTCTTTCCCCATCTCTCTAAAGCTCTAGACTCTCTTTCAGAGGGTAGAGGATTTTGGCAGTAGCGCAACCCCTTTAGGGCCCTGAGAAATAGTTTCTGGGTCTGCAGAATGGGCTTTATACAGATGGAAATGAGAATCCGGGACCCTGTAGTATCTGTCAGGTTTGGCAGGGGCCGGAGGAAGAGTATCAAGGGCTGTACTGACATCATTGTACACATCATCAATTACATTCAGAACAGGAGGTATAGCTAAGGGCCTATGTTGAGGCAAATGCAAAAAGGTCCTTAATCTTTTTCTAGAATCAGAGAAGTCCTGACCTTGCCATTGAAAATGCTCTCTCATGGAGTGTAGAGTCTCACTAAAGGAAAACTCTTCAGGAGGGGAGGCCGAAGGGATAGATTCCTCAGCATCTGAATCCTCATAAGGCTAGTAACCCCCTTCCTGGTGGTCTGACAACTCAGACCCATCCGTGGAATCATCTGAAGAGTGTGGGTCAGAGGGGTCAGTCCTGGGCCTTTTGTCCGGGGGAGGGTGAGAGGCCCTGTCTGGGTGAGGTTGTGAACCCTAATTAAGGAATAAGGTCCTCAGCAAGGCTGAGGATCTGTGAACTAGAGGAAGGCCTCTGGGAGGTAGTTTTGGTAGGCAAAGCTTTAGATAGTTTGGCAGCTTTAGCCCTTGAAAAGGCCTTAATGGACATGGAAGCAGGGGCCTAGCTGCCCCATCGCAGGAGTAGAAATGTCCAAGGGTATGGTGTCGGACATTTCCTGAACACTGGTTTCGTAGGAAGTTCTGTAGCCGACTCAGCCGGGCCTCCCGGCCTCGTGGTCGGAAGTATGGTTTCGAAGAAGGAATCTCCGAGGGCTCGGTTTCGCGAAACAGAGACACTCGCGGTAGGCCTAGCTGTGGTTTCAGCCAAACCGCGGGCGAGTGTCTGTCCTTTCCTTCCGCTTTTCACCATATGCGTCGGAGTCTCCGATGGCATTTTATAAGCAAAAGCGGCTCCAAAAATTCCTCTGCAAACTCCGACCGACGTCTAAGAGTTCGTCGGTTGAAGGAAGCACAGGCTAAACAGGCCGATACGTCGTGGTCTGCGCCTAAGCAAGGAAGGCAGTAGGAATGGAAATTCTTATGAGGTATTTGTTTCCCACAAGTTAAACAATTATTTACTTTGTCTGACATCGGCTGAGGCAAGAAAGAGTCCCCAACGGGGTACTTAGCTTTTTTCGAAGTCTTCGGTAGCTGAATTCACTGGATCTGACCGACCAGCACTTGCTAACAGCTTCTGCTTCGGGCACCGCGCGGCAAGAAAGACTGAGGAAAATGGCGTCGGCTGATGCTTTTATACCCCAGACGCTCTGACGTCGGGGATAGTGCGACATCAGCCGCGGCCAGACCCAGGACTTTGGAATCCGGCTGACCGAAGGGCTGCCTGAGGCAGGACAACCCATATGTTATGACTGCAGATGCATCCTTGAAGGACATCTCTTGCTTCCTTCTGAGTGGCTGCTGCCACCACCATGGCATCTACAGGTACTCCTTTAGACAGAAACTCTTTACCCTGGGGGGGCGGAAAGAAACTTGTTGGGATGCCTGGGCACGAGCTCCACAGAATCAGGGTTCTCCTACACTCTTCGACAAATCAGGTCAAGGAGTTCGAAGGGTGGAGACAGCCAGGAGGTGGACGGCTGAGCACCAAATGCCTTAAGGAATACTGACTCCTCCTCGGAAGGGGTTTTGGAAGGCCAGTCACCTCTCTGTTTCAGTATCTCCAGGATATCGAAGAAGGAAACATCATCAGAGAATGACTTGGGAGACCCTTCCGATTCCTCGAGGTCAGTATCAGAGGTGAGGGACTCATCCTGGGAGTCTATGTGCTTCCTCTTGCACGTTTTCTTTCTGGTGGGCTCCTCAGGCACGAACTCTGAGGGCCCCTCAGAAAACTGGGGACCACTTGTGGGGGTATTCCTAGGCCCTGGTGCTCTGCTGTCCATGTATGGGTGGTGATCAGAAGCTCTCACCGGAGTGGTGGGGGACAGAGTGACCGACCCGCCTGATGATCTGGCCAGCACGGTCCTTATTGCCTCGAAGGCCAGCCTCCCCAAATCCGAGGAGCGACCAGTCTCCGAGACTATGACGGGGGTCGGAGTTCCCCGAACCGATGCACCGAGAGGGAGGCTCAAGACTGAAATAAGCCCCGAGATGTCCCCCTCGGGCCTGACCGAAGAATCCTGAGTCTCGAACCCAGAGAACGGAGCCGACTGGGTCAGAGCTGATGCCGGTACCGATGGGGCTGAATGGGGCATCGGAGCCAGCCAGGAAACATCACACTGCGCGAAACACTATGGCTCCGAAGACAGAGATGCGCTCTGAGGAGGAATGATCGAAGACTAGGCCAAAACCGGTGACTGGAGGAGCCGCTGAACCACCCCTATCAACATCCGAAAGGGTCCTGGAGGATTTGGAGGACAGGAGAATGAGATCTCCTCTCAGGAGAAGCTGGTCTGAGACTGGGTGA
>NC_056741.1:1984672422-1984697422 GCF_019279795.1 Protopterus annectens | reverse complement strand
GCGCCCACTTTCCATGCTTGTGGGTGGTATGTCCTTGAGCAGAATTTCTTCAGCTGATGATTGTGGGGGGAGGCAAAAAGATCTATGTCTGGCCTTCCCCATGATTGTGTTATCTGTAGGAAGATGTCTGGGTGCAGCATCCATTCGTGTGCATCCATGATATTTCTGCTTAAGCTGTCCGCCAGTATATTGTCTTTTCCTGGCACAAACTGGGATTGCAGCTCTATATTGAGTTTCAAGGAAAGTTCCCACAGATTCATTGCCAGTCTGCAAAGAGGGTAGGAATGGGTGCCTCCTTGCTTGTTTATGTACCACATAACTGTGGTGTTGTCTGTCCTTATTAGCAGGTGGCCTTGATGCAGAAAGAGTTTGAAGGCCTCGATTGCATGTATCACTGCTAGCATTTCCTTTTGGTTTATGTGCATGCGTAGCTCCTTTTGTGACCATAGTCCTTGAATACATCTGCCCTCCATGTGTGCTCCCCAACCGTGCTCTGAAGCGTCCGTTGTAATGGTTTGGCTGGCTATTGGTTTGCTGAAGGGCAGACCCCTGTTTGACTGGCTTGCTTGAGCCCACCACAGAAATTCCTTTTAGAGGCATGGAATGAGTGGGATCAAAGTTTCTAAGCTGTGACTGTGCTGAGTCCATAAACTCCTTAGGTACCATTGTAGTTTCCTCATATGCAGCCTTGCTTGTGGAATCAGAAGAATGCAAGATGCCATGTAACCCAGGGCCTGCAGGATTTTCCTTGCAGTCAGCTGAGTTTGTCTTGTCAGATTCTTGAAGTAATCCGGTAGTTGTCTTTGTTTTTCTTCTGTGAGAAAAGCCATTTGGGTGGTTGTGTCTAGATCCGCACCCAGAAAAGTTATTCTTTGGGATGGAACAAGTCTTGATTTGTGAATGTTGACTGTATATCCCAAGGCCTGCAGTAGGCAGATGGCATAGTTCAAGTCCTTTACCAAAGTTTGTTGGCTGTCCGCTTGTATACGGCAGTCGTCCAGATATGGGTATATTTGAATCCCCTGAAGTCTGCAGTGTGCAATTACTGATGCCAGGCATTTCGTGAATACTCGGGGCGCAGTAGATAAACCAAAGGGCAATGCTGAGAATTGATAATGCTCTGAACCTGCAAGAAATCGGAGGTGTCTTCTGCAACTTTGTCTGATAGGGACATGCAGGTATGCCTCCTTGAGGTCTAGAGTCACCAGCCAAGACCCCTTGCCCAGCATGGGAAGGAGTTGCTGTAGATTTGATTTGGTGGCAGGTCTGGCATGCCTTTTCTTTTTGGCAATGTGTGAAAATGGAACCTGTATCCTTAGTCTATTATTTGCGGTGTCCATTTGTCTCTTGTAATACTGTGCCAATTTTCTGAGAATAAGGAAAGCTTTCTGCCCAAAGGTGCTTCTAACTGAGCCCTGGTTGGCGGAGTCAAAGCAAAGTCATTGTGTCTGTCCTTGTGCAGCAGTTGTAGGTCCTGCACTACCTCTCTGGTTGGGAGGCTGCCATTGAGGTCCTCTGTAGGAGCCTCTAGCTTGCCCTCTACCTCTGGCACGCCTGTTCTTGCCTCTCTGAAATCTTTCTGTGTCCGGAAAGGACCAATTCTTGGTAGGCCAATTTCTGCTGAATCTTGGTGGTTGGACTTGTAGAAAATCTTTGACTGTTTGTACAGATTTTGCCTTTTCCTCAAATTTCTTTAAGACCTCCTGAGCAGTGGAGCCAAATAACTTTTGCTTTTCCAGTGGAGCATCCAGAAGCTTAGCTTTAACATGGTTTGGCAGAGATTGTTCCTTCAGCCAAGCATGCCTACGTATGACTGCACCTGTCATAGCTGACTTACATGAAGCTTCCAATGCATAACCACACTAAGAAATGGTTGCTAACCTGTTGGGAGTTATGTACCAGATCCTGAAGTGATTTGCGATCTAGGGGTTCAGGTGAAGACAGTTTCTTATGCAATTCATCTAACAAATACTCTTGGTACTCTATCATATGAAATTGACAATTTAATGCCCTCATAGAAAGAGTAGCAGAGGTATACACTTTTTTACCCCATCTCTCTAAAGCCCTGGACTCCCTTTCAGAGGGGAGTGGATTTTTAGTAGTGGCAGCTGCAACCCCTTTAGGGCCCTGGGAAATAGTTTCTGGATCAGCAGAGTGGGCCTTAAGATGCGAGTCCGGGACCCTGTAGTACCTATCGGGTTTGGCAGGGGCCGGAGGAAGAGTGACAGGGGTTATGCTAGACTCAGAGTACACATCATCAATGACAGTCAAAACAGGAGGAATAGCCAAAGGTCTATGCTGAGGTAAATGCAGAAAAGTTCTTAATCTTTTCCTGGAATCAGAGAATTCCTGGCCCTGCCATTTGAAATGCTCTCTCATAGTGTGAAGGGTCTCCCCGAAGGATAGTTCTTCAGGAGGGGAGGCCGAGGGGATTGATTCTTCGGCATCAGAATCCTTGTAGGCCGAAAAAGCCTCCTCCTGGTAGTCCGAGAGAGCAGAGCCATCAGAGGCCTCCTCTGAGGAGTGGGGATCAGAGGGCTCAACCCTGGGCCTTTTGTCTAGAGGGGGTTGAGAGCCCCTGTCCGGATGGGGTTGAGAGCCCCTAATTAAGGAGATAAGGTCCTCTGCTAAAGTTAGAATCTGTGAACTGGTAGAGGGTCCCTGAGGAATAACCCTGGGAGGCATAGCTTTTGTATGCTTAGCAGCTTTAGCCCTGGAGAAAGCCTTTATGGACATGGATGCAGGAGGCCTAGCTGCACCACGTGCTGGTGTAGTTTTGTCTAGAGGAATGGTGTCGGAAGTTTCCAAGACACCAGTTTCTGAAGGAAATTCAATGACCGACTCAGCAGGGGCCTCCGGGGCCGAGGTTGTCGGTTGAGTGGTCGGAAGTACCAAGGACTCTGTTTCAGCAGAGACCGAGACACTCGCGGTAGGCCTGGCCGTGGTTTCAGCCGAAACCGCGGCCCGCGTGTGTCAGTCCTTGTCCTTCCGTTTCTTTGTTAAATGTGAAGTCGGGAGTCTCCGACGGCATACTGTATGAAAAACTAGCCCCAAAAAATTCCTCTGCAAACTCCACCCGACGTCTAAGAGTGCGTCAGTTGAAGGAAGCACAGGCTGAACAGGCCGAGACGTCGTGGTCTGGGCCTAGGCAGGGGAGGCAGTAAGAGTGGAAATCCTTATGAGGTATTTGTTTCCCACAAGTTAAGCAATTATTAACTTTATCTGACAACGGCTGAGGCAAGAAAGAGTCCCCAACGGGGTACTTAGCTTTTGAAGTCTTCGGTAACTGAATTACAGGAGCTGGCCGACCGGCACTTGCGAACTGCTTCTGCTTCGGGCACCACGCGGCAAGAAAGACGGAGGAAGATGGCGTCGGCTGACGCTTTTATACCCCAGGCGCTCTGACGTCGGGGAGAGGGCATCAGCTGACGCCGGACCCAGACTTTGGAATCCGGCCTACCGAAGGGCTGCCTGAGCCAGGACAACCCATATGTGATGACTGCAGATGCATCCTTGAAGGACATCAGTGATCAATCACACACCAAGATCAAGATCAAGTACAAACTCTGAACAAGGGATTGAAAAACCGCAAGGAAAGGGAAAGCCCAAACCTCTAACTTAAACTGTGTAGACCGTATTCACACAGAAGGCAAACAGAGGAGAACTAGGCCCTCTAACTGAAACGGGCCTAGCCCGAGGGAACAGTCAGTGGGATACCACACAACAATCACAATTCTTGACAAACTTAAACAAACTTAGGCAAATAGTTATGAAAATAGCTTTTGATAGGAATCAAACATTTTTCTTAAGACAAGAAAAAAAGAAGGTACTTAGCCACAGCCAAGCGAGACCACGTCCGAGCTACACGAGCGGCAAATGAGATCTGGGGATATGGAGCAGTGCACCATGGGATACATGTTTAGCCCAGCCAATGAGAGACTTCGAGCTAGTAAAATCGGAGTCTGAGCTGATATTCGGCTCCAAACCCACGGGTAAGAATGTAGGCAAGATAGAACTGCATACCATATTTTGTTTCCAGCAAAAATAAGGATTCACCTTACAGAAGGACGATTTGTAACACGTTGGAAGATGCAATGGACTTTATACAGAAAAATAAAATCTTAGAAAAAACAGAAGAATGGACTGGAATCTATCAACATCTCTGAAGAGAAATGCAACAAGGGATGGATGGCCAGTAACAGGACAAACACTAAAAAACTGAAGGACAAATTAAAAAAATGAATGCAGTTCATGGTTATGAATGTTAAAGCAGTGCTTGAATAAGAACAGAACTGGTGTTAAATACTACTGTATACAAGGTGAATCATTTATTTTTCTTTCCCGGCTTCAAATGGTTAATAGTTCCCTTTTAATATGATTATGCTTAATTTTAGCTATATTATGAAATTAATGGCATTTATTTTTATTTAAAGTCTAACTGGTTAAGCCATTCATAGCTTTAAATGTTTATCATTAATATGATGAAGCTTATGTTAAGTGGTACACATTTTGATACATTTAAGAGTACATTACCTAAGCCATGTTAACATAATACTAGAAACACAAAATGACACTAAAGGGGCATGTTAAATTGCATACTAATTTACAAAAACATGTAATTGCTTACATATACAAAAAAGAATATGGTAATGACAAATATTCAGTGCTTCTTAGAAATTCTCACACGTCAAAGTTTGTTCTCACGTAACATTTAAATTTGCATTAAAAAATGGCAACTACATCTCCTGAAGAATGACAGTATGCTTCACCTAAAATACTTTATATTAAAACCTAAGAATATAAATATGTATGTGGTGCAAATAATGTTAAATAAAGTTTAAGGGGTCGTCACATATCACTAAAAGCAAATTAAGGAGATGAAGCTCGTGTAGTTAAGTTTCATATACTTCTGGGGATCTTACAATGGTTCAGTAGTGTGCTACTGATATAATACTTGACATGCAAAAAGACTCAATAAAGGTATGCTGTATTTATAGTAAAATTACAAAACTATGGCAGTTAACATACATAAAAATCATTGGAATGATACAGAACAATTCTTTGAGGCAGTCACCAAAGCCGTGGATGAGGGTAAGGTGGTTCACACAGCCTATCTTGACCTCACCAAGGCTTTCGACACCATCCTCCATTCTGGAATTATAGCTAACCTCACTAAACTAGGTATAAATCCCTACGTCACAAGATGGGTTGCCAACTGGCTCACTGACAGAACCCACACTGTAAAAAATGCAGACTCCAAACCTGACCTCACGGCAGTGACAAGTGGACTGCCACAGGGTTCTGTCCTGGGACCTCTCCTGTTTGGTATCTACTTCTCTGAAGTACAGGCTAACACAGAAGGCCTTTGATTGACAAAGTTCGCAGATGACTGCAAACTAGGAGCCATAGTCAAGTCCCCAAATGATGTGGACATCCTACAGAAGGACCTTACAGAGATGGAGGCCTAGTGTCAGAGCCATGGCCTCAAGCTCAATGCCAAAAAGTGCAGTGTCATCCCCTTTGGTAAAAACTCTGGACCCATGAACTACCACTTAGGCAGCAATCTGCTTAACACCGAATGCGTGATAAGATACCTTGGGACCCAGGTGGACAGTAGTCTCTCCTTTGATAGTCACATTGCCACAGTAGTCAGGAAGTCCTAAGTGGCACACCTCATCATAAAAGGGTTCTCATTCAGGAAAAAAAAAAAGAGGTCATTGTTCCCCTCTACTGGTCACTCAGACCCATTATAGAGTACAGTGCCTCTTTTGGAATGTACCTCACAAGACATCT
This sequence comes from Protopterus annectens, assembly GCF_019279795.1. Classification (NCBI taxonomy): domain Eukaryota; kingdom Metazoa; phylum Chordata; order Ceratodontiformes; family Protopteridae; genus Protopterus; species Protopterus annectens. The sequence continues at coordinate 1,984,691,629 of NC_056741.1, read as the reverse complement.
GCAGCAGCTGGAAAGGCCACAGAAGTACCTCACAAAGAGGATTACTGGCCTCAAACAAATGCCCTGCACTGACCACCTCAAAATACTCCAGCTTTACTCCGTAGCATATCGCCTACTCCGAGGTGATCTCTGCCTAACATATAAAGCTATGTCAAACCCAGAGCTGTTGGACATGCTACACCTAAAGAAATCCCAATCCCTCCAGGCTACACGCTCTAGGGACCTAAACCTTGTCACCACAATAAACAGGACACGCTGGAGGGATGGATTCCTGTCCCAGAGACTTCCTATACTCTGGAACAAGCTACCCATCTATGTCAAGCAAAGTTCTTCATTAGCACTCTTCAAGAAAAATCTTGATGAGTGGATGGGAAATAGGAAATGCACCCCGGTGATCACTTTTGTGTCTCTGCTGGACAGTGGCACAGGAAAATAACTTTCTTTGGTGGCGTAAGCTATGGTACCTTGCTGGCTAGGCTAACGTAGGCCCTTGGGCAGATAGCCTAGTACCTACCTATGAACCTATAAGTAACACTGACACTCTTACAAGTTAAACCTGAACACAACTGTCATTCTTTTAATGCAAGTTTAAATGGCATCCTTTACAGTATGCTTTATCTAAAACAACACATACAAATCTTGAAAATCTAGCTGCATATCTAATATTAAAAATTCTATTGGATCTTTCTTTGAGCTTTACTACAGTATTGAAATAGTAGTCATTTGTTTTAATTAGCTTAGCATGCCATCTGTATTGAAGCAAAGGTTAAAAATGAACACGCAAGAATGCTGCAAGTTTAGTGATTACAGAATCATTAAAATGTTATTCCTTTACATATAGCAGTTTTTAAAGGGTAAAATACACTGGAATGATTTTTTGTTTAGTGATTTGGAAAGGTTTGAGGGATTAATGAATACTGCAGAAGTAGCTTAAATTGACTTGCGAACATCGCAAGTGTTTTTATGCCAATTATAACTGATTAATCATTTTCGCACCCTTAACATGAATACTAGCTTATTTGTTTGTCTTTTAGGCTTTTCCCTGTTAGGGGTCGCCACAGCGGAACTCCAGTCCGCTAATGATTGGCAGTCGATTTTTTGGTGCAGAGTTGCCAGCCCGACGCCCAACCTTCAGCGAAGGCATGCCCATTTACGCATGTCTTTCGGAGGCCACTCTACCGTGGGGAGGACATGCAGACTCCACACAGAAGGCACACCAGCCAAGAATCGAACAGGAGAACCTCTTGCTGTGAGGCAACAACGTTACCGCTGTACCACCGCGGCTCTAACATGAATACTAGCTTAAAACAAGCTAATTAGAATTGTGAGCACTTTTGTGAGGGGCTGGGATCCCTGTAAATTTTATAACAAATCCAGATTACTTCTTCCTGTCTAAAACTGAAAGCTGAATTTTCAACTCGCTCTCTGAACCTGAAGTGACACGTTAGAATGTTAAAATGTGAATTACAGGGTGATTTGACTGTAAAAGCTGATAATACAGATTAAAAAAAAATACATATTAGATCAATAAACAAACTTAGTGTTTTGAATCATATGCGAAGAAATTAATGAATACAGGCTAGATAAGACAAACTACATTTTAAAACCACCACTAACTATCCAGTAATTCTGAATGTTTGCAGTATAGCAAAAATATAGACTAAATACTAGCTTACAGAAAGATATGTTTGCAGTATAGCAAAAATATAGACTAAATACTAGCTTACAGAAAGACACTTCTGATAAATTTAGGATTGTATTAAGGTTGGGCTGGCACCTCGGCACCGTAAAAATCTACTGTCAATCATTACCGGACCGAAGTTCCGCTGTGGCGACCCCAACCGGGAAAAGCCGAAAGAAGAACATTTCTTTGTTACGGTTTCTTTTTAATAACTAAATTTAAAATCTCAAGACATTTTGGAAAATTTGAGTCTTAAAGGGAAGATCTTTCAGATGTTTATTCAAACACTTTTAGATAGAACATATAATGAATAAATAGGACTGCTTCTAACAATAGAACTAGATTAAAGATTTTTAGATATACAAGGGAAAATAAAATTATTTTATTAAAAAGCACTCTATACTAGGATTACCACTAAAATACAGAACTTAGAAATATAGTAATAGCACAAGATATAACACACAAACAACTGACACCAAGATAACAAAACTTTTAGTTATGTACTCACCATAACTTCAGATGTTTGGGATCCATCTCGCCTACATTCTGACTGATGGGTTCGGAGCCGATCCCTCGGCTCCGACTCGGCACGCTTATGCCAAAGAGCGAAGTCTCTTATTGGCTGAGCTTACTATATCCCAGGATGCACCACTACCAGTCCCCCAGATCTAGTTTGTCCGCATACATACACAGACACACATGCTGCTTATATAACATCGTCAGATGAAACAAGATAAAAAACAGTAGAACTCAAAACCGTTCAATCTCTTCTGATCTCCAAGGCAGGGGGAAGGAGGGTGGGTATTAGGAATGTAGGCGAGATGGATCCCAAACATCTGAAGTTATGGTGAGTACATAACTAAAAGATGTTATGTGATCCTATCTCGCCTACATTCTGACTGATGGGACAGCGTCCCTAGCACCTGAATCCTGGGTGGCTCACTGGAAAACACTCCTGAGTACCGTGGAACCAAATGATGCTCGACCTTTAGATGCCACATCCAATTTATAGTGGGAAATGAAAGTGTGCGGGTTGGACCAAGTAGCCGCAGCACAAATCTCAGAAATAGCGAGCTTGGAATGAAAAGCAATAGAAGTAGCCATAGCTCTGGTAGAGTGAGCTTTGATAGATGTTGTAAGTTGCTTATTTGAAGAGGAATAAGCCTGAGTTATGCAATCTCTAATCCATTTGGAGATAGTAGCTTTAGTGATGGTTTTACCCAATTTATTATCTGAAAAGGACACAAACAACTGGCCTGATTTTCGAATTTGTTGAGTCCTGTCTAGATAGAAGCGCAATTGCCTGTGAACATCCAATTTATGGAGGGTGTATTCCGCTTCGTTGGAGAATTTTGGAAAGAAAACTGGTAGCTCTAGAGATTGTTGGAGACAGAGATTAGAACAAACCTTTGGAACAAAAGATGGGTTAGGCCTAAGTGATACTCTATCCTTGTGAAAAATCAAGTACGGTGGTTTGATAGATAGGGCTTGAAGCTCAAACTCTTCTTGCAGAGGTAATTGCAACTAAGAAGGCAGTTTTCCAAGACAGATATTTTAACTCACATGTAGCAGCCGGTTCGAAAGGGGAAAATGTTAAGGCACGAAGTACCAAATCAAGATCCCACGGAGGCGCAGGATGAAAAACTGGGGGTCTTAACAGCCCAGCACCTTTAATAAAAGTTTTGCATAATCTGCTGCTCATCAACGGTGGATCCATGGATTCGTGAAATTTGGAGATAGCTGCTAGTTGGACTTTAATAGTAGAGACTGAAGATCCTTGATTAAACAAGGATGTTAAAAATTTCAAAACCTCTGGTATCGGGGCAGTGATAGGGTCTAAGCCAGAGTTGAGCCCAGATAGCAAACCTCTTCTACTTACTGAGGTACAATTTCTTAGTGGTGGGTTTGTGGACCGAAGATAAAATGTGAATAACTTCTGGGTCTAAGGTGTGATTTCTGACTAAAGTCGGAAGTGGAGGAGCCAAGCTGTCAATTTCAAAGTGTGAAGGGACTGGTGTTGTCGTCCCGACTGATGAATCAGCAGATCCGGAGTTAGATCCAAAAACCAAGGATCGTCCACAGCATGTTTCTTTAGGTAGGGGAACCATACCTGACGAGGCCAGTGCGGAGCAATTAGTATCATTGTGGACCCCAATTGAGAAGCTTTCTGGATGACTTTGGGGAGAAGTGGGACCGGAGGAAAGGCATAAAGTAGTCCTGTTGGCCAAGGTTGGGCTAGAGCATCCGTAGCTGCCTCCCCCTGACGCGGAGTCAAGGAGAAGAACCTCTTGCACTTCGTGCTGCGACCTGTTTGCAACACCTCAAAACACAGAGTCCCCCATCTTCTGAAAATCTGAGCTGCTACTGTTTCGTTCAGGGACCACTCGTGAGGAGAGAGAATCGTCCTGCTTAATCTGTCTGCCAATATATTGGATTTCCCTGGAATGTGGGTCGCTACCAAGAAACGGTTGGTAGCTACAGCCCATTCCCACACCCTCATGGCCTCTCTGCAAAGGGGGTAAGATCTGGTCCCTCCTTGTTTGTTTAGATACCAGACCACCGACATGTTGTCTGTGTGGATAGCGATAATGCCTTGAGGGAGAAACTTGTGGAGGGCCTGTAGGGACAGAAGTACAGCCCTCATTTCCAATACATTGATATGGAGAAAGGTTTCGTCTGGAAGCCAGGAACCCTGAACTAACCCTGCCCAGACAATGCCCCCCCCCACCCTGTCTGGGAGGCATCCGTCGTCAGGGTGGCCACCGGAGGGGGGATAACAAAAGGTCTTCCCTGATTCAGATTGGATGGCTGAAGCCACCAGCGGAGGTCCCGTTTGCACGTTTCTGTAATCAGAATGGGGTGATTGAGGGGGAGATTCTGAAAGGACCATTGTGTCGATAACAGCCACTGAAGAATCCTCATGTGCAATCTTGCCAGTGGAACTAGGAGAACCGTGGCAGACATCGAACCTAAAAGTTGCAGGACCATCCTGGCTGGGGCTTTGGATCTTGGAAGCAGGGCTTGAACTTGACCTTGTAAAGTTTGAATCCTTTCGGTAGGAAGAAAGACGCATCAATTTTGAGTCTATCTCTGCTCCTATGAATCTTATGCGCTGAGAGGGCAGCAAGACAGACTTTGACCAATTGAATGTAATTCCCAGGGTAGCACCCAGGCAGATGGTGGCTTTGAGGTTGTCTATTAGTAGATGCCTGGTGGTGGCAGTCAGGAGCCAGTCGTCCAGATAGGGAAACACTTGGAATCCAAGACTCCTCAGGTGAGCAGTCACTACTGCCAAACACTTGGTGAACACCCTGGGGCTGTGGTGAGACCAAAGGGCAGTGCACAAAATTGGAAATGACTGTCTCCCAGGCTGAAGCGCAGATACCTCCTGGACGCCTGATGTATCGGTATGTGATAATAGGCGTCCTTGAGATCTATGGAGCACATCCAAACATCCTTCTCCAACAATGGGAGAATCGATTGTAAGATGACGATCCGAAATTTGAAATTCATGAGGGACTGGTTTAGTTTCCTGAGATCCAATATTGGTCTCAGGTCCCCTGTCTTTTGGCACTAAAAAGAACCTTGAGTAATTTCGGATCCGATCTGGTCTGTGGGGACCGGTTGGAGGACTCCTTTTCTAGCAGCTTTGACGCTTCTGCGGCTGCAATTTCCCTTTGACTGGGTGGTGGGTCCGGGATTTTTGGACGGTGGGGGAGTGTGTGAAGGGAATGGTGTAACCTCCGCAATAATCCGAAGCACCCATCTGTCCTGAGTGTTAGTCTCCCTCGCTTTTAGGTCCTTGGCAAAATGGCACCCGACTGGCTCCGAGCAGCACAGCCGGGCAATCCCTCATGAAGTGTGGGAGGCTGAAGAGCCACGAAAGGACTCGCGGTCTCCAGAATTGCGGGCCCTCTGCCGCCTCAGGGAAGGCGTGTCCCAGAAAAAATACCGCGACCTCCGCCTCTGGAAGGGGAAACTTCCTGCTGTTGAGGAAAAACTTACGTGATTTGTGGAACCACATCTTCCCTCCTCGCTTAGCCTTGGGATAAGGCCGAAGGGAGTGGAATAACGTGCACCTACGGCAGATAAAGTTTTTCCCTCTTGCTCACAGCGGTAAGAGTGTCTTTAACCTTAGGTCCAAACAAAGAGGACCCATCAAAGGGAGCGTCGGGAAGGAAGACTTGAAGGCCTCCGCAAATGACACAACGGAGCCAGGCTTGTCTCCGTGAGCCACGCCTGTGCCTGCCGCTCTGCCTTCCTTGGCCGCATATGAAATGAGCCTCATGGACGAGTTAGAAATCGAGGTAAGGATAGCCAACTGAGAGCTAACCGACTGGGCTAGCTGCTCAGGTATGTTACCTGAGAGGGAATCTGACAGCTCCTTGACCAGATCCCTCTGTAGCCTGGTAAAATGTGCCAAATAATTCAGGGACCTTAGTGTAAAGGCCGCTGAAGTCAGGGTGCGCTTCCCGTACCGGTCCATGCTCCTAGACTCCTTATTAGGAGGATGGACGGACGTTGAAGCCTCTGCCATGTCCTGTTGTGTAGCAGATGCCACCACCATGGCATCTACAGCCACGCCTTTTGTCAAGAACTCCTTCTCGGGTGGGGCAGACAAAAATTTGTTAGGGCGAGAAGGCACTGGTTCCACAGTATCTGGATGTTCCCGCCCTCACAAACCAAATCCAGGAGCTTGTCGGAAGGCGGAGACACCCAGGAGGCGGAGGGCTGAGCCCCAAAGGCCTTGAGAAGCACTGACTCATCAGCAGACGGGGGTTTGGATATCCAGCCGCCTCGTTGCTTAAGGATCTCTAAAATGTCTGCGAATGAGACATCATCCGAGGACGACTTTGGGGACCCCTCTGCATCATCAAGATCAGTGTCCGATGTAAGAGACTCGGGCGAGTCCACGTGCTTCCTCTTGCACGATCTCTTCCTTGGGGGCTCCTCCAAGAAAACTCGAAGAACCCTCAGGAGGAGGGGAACCCCAGGGGGGGTAACCTCAGGCCCCGGGGCTCCGCTGCCTAGGGACAGGGGAACTGCCAAAGACCCAGTCTCCACGCCCAGGGAAGGTGCCGGTAAAGCCGTAGAGATGGCAAGAAGACTTGGCCAAGGCACTCCTCATAGCTCTGAAAGCCGGACCCCAGAATCCTGGGAGTGTCCGTCCCCGAGCCATGATAGCAGACGGAAGTCCCGCAGCCGAGCACCGAGAGGGAGGCTCGGAACAGACAGCATAGGTCCCAAACGTCACCCCGGGTCCGGCCGAAGAAGTCCGTGCCAAACTCGGACCCGAGGCCGGGTTGGAGTAAGGGTCGGAGCCGACCCTAGGATCTCCACCGGCTCCAACAGCACCTGCTCCGGCGGAGCCGCGGTCGGAGGAGGAATGGCAATGGAATGGGCTATCGGCCCAAGCCAATTGGGTCGGAGCGAAACAAATTTTGAAAGACTGGGGACTGGAACAGTCTTTGGAGCACCCTGTCTATGTCCGAATCTGACATCCTCGATGACCTAGAGGAGACTGAACGGGTTCGAGTTGGCCTCTCCAACGGCCCCAAGGGGCTAGGGGACCGCCCGAGGCGACTCGATAACTATTGGCGCGAAGGAATACCCAAACCAGTTTCAATCGGTGCCGAGGAGGACTTAGGCGCCGAGGAGGAAGTGTCTGAGCGGACAACCTTCATCGGCTCCGAGACCAGTGGAGCCGATGAAGGTGACCCGCCTCTCGATGCCCCAGCCATCGGCTCCGAAGCCAGAGGAGTCGAGACTGGAGGCATCGAGGCAGACCGTTCCGCCCTCGGCTCCGAAGTCCTTGGAGCCGAAGGAGAAGTCTCCCTATGTCTTTTGGCGGCCGGCCCCGAGGGACTGGTCGGAGCCTACGCCTTTCTTTTAGCAGGAGAAGGAGAGGATGCTAAAGCTTCTTCAAAGAGGGTTTTATAAGGCCTTTCAATATAAGCTTATTTTTCCTCTCTTGGAGGACCCTCGAGGAAAAAGCGTGACACACGCTGCAGGACTCCTGCAAATGTTTGCCCAAACAATATACACAGAGAGAGTGGTCATCCGTGATAGACATTTTAAAACTACATTTAGTGCATTTCTTGAAGCCCGAAGGCCTAGGAGCCTGAGACATTATGAGTAAAACTGAGTAACTCTCTCACAGACAAAACTTTGTTGGAATAGACTGACCCTACAAAGATTAATTTGCCGTTCACAATGATAGCCCGCAATTAAAATAAAGGCCAACTGAAGACATACAACAGTGAATAAATGTATAAAGGAATCCAAGAACCCCTAAGGTTCAAAAGGGATTAACAGGAAAGGCCCTACGGATCAAGGGAGCCTGTAACCAGAACAAACACCAATCACACACAAATTTTCCACAAAAAGTTTTCAAAACACACACAAGCACAGAGTAGCTGTTAAAACAGCTTTTTGTTAAAGAATTAGCAAATTTCTGACAGAAAAGTTAGTGAAAAGACACTACTTAGCTCAGCCAGCTCGAGACCACGTCTTTGCTAGTTAGCGGCAAACGAGATCTGGGGGACTGGTAGTGGTGCATCCTGGGATATAGTAAGCTCAGCCAATCAGAGACTTCGCTCTTTGGCATAAGCGTGCTGAGTCGGAGCCGAGGGATCGGCTCCGAACCCATCAGTCAGAATGTAGGCGAGACAGGATCACATAACATCCTGGGAATATAATAATAATAAGATATAATATATAAACAAAACTAGAGAGAGAGAGACCAGGATAAGTATTATATGTATATAGCTAGAATATTACGTGAAGAATTTTACTTACAGTAAATAAAACAGAAAAATATGGAATCACCTGACAAATTAATAAAATATGAAAACAGCTGACTTTCTCCCTATAGTAGATTAGGGAGACATTGAGAGGTTACAGGGAAAGATATTAGAGATAATTGGTGTAGTAGACTTATAAATTAAGAATCCAAGCAGTTTTTAACTTTTCTCATTTGTAACTCAATGGCAAACTTTTTTAAGATGATTCATACTAAAAATAAGAGGCATGGTAACATGAAACAGAAGCATGAGCTAGGCGTGGTACGTCTAATGGGGAGGTTGAGAGGTAGTTTCAACAAACTAGACATATTACTTCATGGTAGAATGTTTTAGGGTCATATTAGGAAATCCGTTTGTTTCAAAAGTTTTGTCCACAGCTGAAATTATTTATAATTGTATAGTAATTTCTGTACATAAATGTGATTTTATAATATCAGTTTTCTTTTTATATAAAAATGTATATCTATTAATGTTACTGGATTAAATAATCCAGGAGGAGTCTGCTCAAATACTTACAGTTACATAAAGCCCAAATATTTTTTTCTACATGAAATGCAATTAATTAATGAGGATGGTCAGAAAAATTAAATAATTCCAAACAATGTGTGGAGTCTACATGTCCTTCCTGTGGTCGTGTGGGTTTCCTCCAGGTGCTTTGGTTTCCTCCCACATCCCAAAAGAAAAGCTGCAAGTGGATTGGACACGTTAAAATTGGCCCTAGGCGCGAGTGAGTGCCCCTTCTGTGGAAGGTTGGGTGTCGGGCTGGCAACTCGACACCGTAAAAGCTCCACTGCCAAACATGAGCGGACAAGGTGATCTGCTGTGGTGACTCCTAACTGGGAAAAGCTGAAAGAGAGAGAGAGTTACGTACTTGCCATAACTTAGTATCTGTGTTATCCTATTTCATTAATCATCACGACTGGGTCTTGGATCCGATCCAGCACTTCACAGAATTAGATTCAAGGCTCGAGCTCATCCCTCTCCCATAATACCTTTCTACACTCTACCCCTCATATCAAGTTTGCTGTTGGAATGCTAAAGAATGTCGATAACCCGAGACTTCAAACTCTGCAGAAACATGGAAGGGGGAAGGTGGGCAGGAAGTGATGAATAATTAAATAGGATAACACAGATACCAAGTTATGGTAAGTACACAACTATTGATCTGATGTTATCCATTTCATCATTCTTCATGACTGGGTCAAAATCACCAATTACAACAGAATCCTGGGTGGCCCTAAGGAAAGACAGGTCTGAGTACAGTGTAACCAAAGGATGCTCTGTTTCTGGAGACTATAGACAGCTTACAATGAGCAACAAAGGTGTAAGGACTGGATCAAGTGGCCACAGCACAAATATTTATGGACATCCTAACAGAGAAGGCTGATGAGGTAGCAACTGACCTGAGAGAATGAGCCTTAGGTGGACAAGACAACTCCAGATTTCTAAGAGAATAAACAGTGGAAATGCAATTAGAAATCCATTTAGAGATTGTCACTTTAGACACTGCTTGGCCACTCCTGTTCAAGGAGAAAGCTAAAAACAACATTCTGTAGCTACCCTGGGCATGAAAAAGGTATTAGCTCGCAAAGCCACCCAGTCCTTATGAAAAATAATATATGGTGGCTTGGAAGACAAGGTCTGTAATTACGAAAGCCTCTTGGCTGAAGTTATGGCGACAAGAAAGGCAGTCTTCCAAGAGAGAAATTTAAGATCACATGAATGAGCTGGCTCAAAGGAACTTAGAGTAAGAGTCTGCAACATCAAAGTCAGATCCCAAGGAGGGGCAGGGTCTTTAAACAGGAGGCCTGAGAAGAAAGATGACTTTCAAGAAGGCCTTACATAATCTAGGGGGAAAAGATAGGTTCTTTAGTAAACGTAAAAATTAGAAATGGCCGCCAACTGCAGTTTTATAGTAGAACCTGGCCACTTCTTGACAAAGGAATAAGAGGAGAAGAATATCTGGCACAAATGCTGAAAAAGGATCAAGATTCCTTTCCACGGCCTAAAAGGAATAACTTTTCCACGTAGTACGACAGACCTTCAGAGTAGACTCTTACTGGGAAGCTAATATAATTTTTCTAACAAGAGAAGCCAGCCTGGGCTGTTCTATCACGGGAAGTGGAGAAACCATGTGGTTAGATGAAGGGATTGAAGGTTGGGCGGTTGTTCTGATAGGTGAGAGACGAGCTCCGGAATGGGATCCAGTATACAAGATAGATGCTGCAGATGAGATCTCAAGAAGAGGAAAGTACAGTTGTGTACACTTACCATAAATGTAGATGTTAAGAGTGTCTTCACTGTTGCAGTCATGACTGTAGGGTTCTCCCTTGCCGGCAGGCAGTCCTCGGTCGGCCAGAATCCCAAAGTCTGGGTCCGGCGTCGGGTGCTCTGCCATGCTCCCTGACGTCAGAGCGCCAGGAGTACAAAGCAGACAGCAGACGCCATGTTCTCCAGTTTTTCTTGCCCCAGATGTCAGGTGTTCCAAAATGAGTAATATCCCATATCCTTGGCAAATACACCTCAGAAGAAGGGTGAAAAAGGGAACCACACAAAAGAAAAAATAAGAGGGAACAGGAGGGAGGGAAACCCAGACTGCAACAGTGAAGACACTCTATCATCTACATTTATGGTAAGTGTACACAACTGTACTATGTTCATCGTGTTTCACTGTTGCAGTCATGACTGTAGGGCTGAATCCCAAAGCAGAATAAAAGGGAGGTGGTCATAAAGTAGAGGGGGCGGCTAAAAGGCCCTGCAAGACTGCAGAAGCAAAGCCTGCCCTAGACTTAGAGTAGAGTAAAGAGGTAGATTGTAGTGCTTAGAAAAAGTATGCACTGAACTCCAAGTTGCAGCTTCCAAAATGTCCTTAGTAGGAACTCCCCTGAGGAAGGCAGCTGAAGTGGCAGCAGCTCTGGTAGAGCGAGTCCTTATACTCCCTGGGATTTGCTTTCCATGGTGTGAATAGCAAAATCTGATTCCATGAGCAATCCATTTAGAAATGGTCTGTTTTGAAATAGCTTTACCTTGGGAACTTGAAGCATAAGAAACAAACAATTGCTCCGATTTCCTGATGTCCTTGGTTCTGTCCAGGTAAAAACGTAGTTGTCTGTGTACATCCAAGGAATGCAAGATCCTTTCCCCCTTATTTTGAGGAGTGGGGAAAAAAGTTGGCAGGTGAATAGTCTGATTTAAAGCCACTTTGGAAACCACCTTAGGCATGAAAGTAGGATTAGTCCTTAAAGACACCCTGTCTTGATGAAAAATAATATAAGGTTCCACAGCCATGAGAGCTTGCAACTCCAAAACTCTCCTGGCAGAGGTCAGAGCTAACAGGATGGCTGTCTTCCAAGATAAAAACTTGATGTCAGATGTGGCAGCAGGCTCAAAAGGAGGTAAGGTGAGTTTTTCCAAAATATAGTTGAGATCCCAAGCAGGAATGGGTGGAGATCTAGGGGGCCTTAAGTTCTTAGCTCCTCTGAGAAACTGTCTCATGAGCTGGTGGGAAAAGATTGGAGGGCCTGTATTATAATGAGCAGAAATAGCAGAGGCATGTATCTTTATGGAAGAGAAAGAGAGACCCTTATGTAAGAGGTCTGTCAGATAAAGTAAAATCAGAGGAATGTTATGAATAAGAGGATCTGAATACTGAGCCTGCATCCAGGAACAAAATCTTTTCCATTTTCCTGCATAAGATTTTCTAGTGCTAGGACGTCTGGCTTCTAAAATGACATCCATAACCTGCTTGGGTAGGAGAGAATGAATCATAGACCCTGGATTAGCCAGGCCGCCAGGCTGAGAGTTTGGACATGGGAGTGCAGAACCTGACCCTGGTGTTGGGACAGAAGGTTCTGAGTCTGTGGCAAAACACAAGGGGGCTCCAGACAAAGGTTTTTCAGTGTTGGGTACCAAAACTGTCGAGGCCAATTTGGGGTCAGCAAGATTATCATCTTGGGCTTGTCCTGTTTTGATCTTTAATAACACCCGTGGAAGAAGAGGTAGAGGCGGGAAGGCATACCCAGAGAGGTTTCTCCAACTGAATGATAGTACATCCATTTTCCAAGCTAGTTCGTAGAATGTCCTGGTGCAAAAAATCTGTAGTTGATTGAGGTGGGATGCAAAGAGGTCTATGTGAGGACATCCCCAGACTGCTGTAATCATCCTGAATATTTCGGTATCCAGCATCCATTCGTGTGGGTCAGACAGGTTTCTGCTCAGACTGCCTGCCAGGAAGTTTTGCTTCCCTGGTAGAAACTGAGCTTGAAGGTCCAGTTTGCAAGCTAGAGCTGTGTTCCATAGATTCATGGCTAGTCTGCAAAGGGAACAGGAATGAGATCCCCCTTGCTTGCTTATGTACCACATAACTGTGGTGCTGTCTGTCCGTATCAGTAGCTGTCCTGGTTGTAGAAGATTCCTGAAAGCCCAGAGAGCGTTCTGAACGGCTAACATTTCCTTTAAACTGATATGCAGGTGCTTCTGATCCTTTGTCCAAAGACAGTTGCCCTGAAAATGGGCTCCCCATGCATAATCTGAAGCGTCCGTGGTTAGTATCTGAGTGGCTGGAGGCAGACTGAAAGGTTTTCTTATGTTTAGAGTACATGCCTTGGACCACCAAAGGAATTCCTTTTGAAGACAAGGCAGGACGGTGATCTGCATGTCTAAACTGTGGCAATGCTGAGACCATACACTTTTTAGGTACCACTGTATTTTCCTCATATGTAGTCTTGCATATGGTACGAGAAGGATGCAGGAGGCCATGTAACCCAAAGCCTGCAGGAATTTCCTTGCAGATAGCTGAGTTAAAGTTGCTAAGGTTTTGAAAGTTGAAGCCAGCTGTAATTGTTTTTCGGATGTCAGAAATGCCATCTGGGTTGTTGTGTTTAGAAGAGCACCCAGAAAGGTTATCTGTTGTGAGGGTATCAAATTTAACTTTTTTATGTTTACGGTGAATCCCAGGAACTTGAGAAGATTTTGAACAAATTCTAGATGCTGGAGTAAGACATCCTTGCTGTCTGCCTGAATAAGACAGGCGTCCAGATAAGGGTAAATTTGAATTCCCTTGAGTCTGCAATAAGCTACTATTGGAGCCAGGCATTTGGTGAAGACCCTGGGCGCAGTAGACAATCCAAAGGGCAGTGCAGAGAATTGATAGTGCCTCGATCCGGCCCTGAACCTGAGGTATTTTCTGCATTCCTGCCTGACGGGAATGTGTAAATATGCCTCCTTTAAATCCAGAGTTACCATCCATGCATTTTTGGTCAGCATTGGAAGTAGCTGCTGAAGAGTAAGCATCTTGAATTTTGGTATTTCGAGAAAAGTGTTCAAAACTGACAGATCCAGAATGGGTCTCCATGAATTTTGCTTTCTGGGGACTAGAAAGAGCCTTGAGTAAAAACCTCGTCCCATCTCTGAAAGTGGAACCAGTTCTATGGCTTTCATAGCCAAGAGAGTTTCCACTTGGTTTAAGGCCTCTAACCATTGATGTTTTGTAAGATCCGGCCATCCGCTTGGTCTTGGTAGGGTATGAAAATGGAATTTGTAACCTCTTGAAACCACATCCAGAACCCACTTGTCTTGGGTTATAAGAGTCCAATTTAGGTGAAAAAGAGAAAGTTTTCCTCCGAGAGGGGATTCCAGACAAGAAGTTCCTGCAGCCCAACCGAGGGAGTCATTGAGCCTGTTTTCTATGAGCTTGTGACCTGTCCTCTCCTCCCCTAGGGGTGGAAGCAGCCCACTGTCTTGATCTATAAGAGGCTTGCGTTTGAGGCCTTCCTCGGGAGCATCTGTATCTACCCCTCTGGGGCCTGTCTGAATTGGGAAAGGACCAATTTTTTGTAGGCCAATTCCTACTAAATCTGGGTGGCTGTATTTGCAAGAAATATTTAACCATTTGCATGGATTTTGCCTTGTCCTCCATCTTCTTAATAACCTCTTCAGCCTTAGGTCCAAACAAAACATTATGCTCAACAGGAGTATCCAAAAACTTAGCTTTTACTTGATCTGGCACATTTTGTTCCTTTAACCAAGCATGCCTTCTAATGACTGTACCAGAGGCAGCAGCCCTACAAGAAGCCTCCAAGGCATCAAATCCGCAGTGTAAACCATGCTTCCCAACTTGTTCAGTGGCATGCATTAAATCATGTAATTCCTTATCATCTGCACGGGCGGAAATGGAAGTTAGCTTTTGTTTTCAAAACAGACAGAAGAAATCGCTGGTATTTCAGCATATGAAATTAACAATTTAAAGCCCCAATAGATAAAGTAGCAGAAGTGTAAACTTTTTTGCCCCATCTTTCTAAAGATCTGGAATCCTTCTCAGTGGGAATGGGGTTTTTAACAGACAGAAGAAATCGCTGGTATTTCAGCATATGAAATTAACAATTTAAAGCCCCAATAGATAAAGTAGCAGAAGTGTAAACTTTTTGCCCCATCTTTCTAAAGATCTGGAATCCTTCTCAGTGGGAATGGGGTTTTTAACAGACAGAAGAAATCGCTGGTATTTCAGCATATGAAATTAACAATTTAAAGCCCCAATAGATAAAGTAGCAGAAGTGTAAACTTTTTTGCCCCATCTTTCTAAAGATCTGGAATCCTTCTCAGTGGGAATGGGGTTTTTAACAGACAGAAGAAATCGCTGGTATTTCAGCATATGAAATTAACAATTTAAAGCCCCAATAGATAAAGTAGCAGAAGTGTAAACTTTTTTGCCCCATCTTTCTAAAGATCTGGAATCCTTCTCAGTGGGAATGGGGTTTTTAGCAGTAGCGGCCTTAACCCCCTTAGGGTCCTGAGAAATGGTTTCAGGATCAGCAGTAGGATTCTTGTATAAAAACTGGTGGGAATCAGGAACCCTATAATATCTGTTTGGCTTAACAGGAGCAGGAGGAAAAGTGTCAGGAGTTAAGTTAGCCTCCGAAAATGCATCATCCACAATATCCAAAATAGGGGGGATAGCCAGGGGTCTATGTTGGGGAAGAAGAAAATCCCCAAGTCTTTTCTTAGATTCCGAGTACTCCTGTCCTTCCCAGTGAAAATGTTCCCTCATTTCATGTAAAGTTTCCCCAAAAGAGAAATCCTCAGGGGGAGAAGCTGAAGGAATGGATTCCTCAGCATCAGAATCCTCATAAGGAGGGAAAGAATATTCCTGGTCAGAAGAAGAAACAGAAGCCTGATCAGAGGAGTCATAATCCACTTCCTGCCTTGGCCTTTTATCTGGAGGGGGATGTGAACCCCTAATCATAGTAAGTAAGTCCTCCGCCATCTTAAGTAATTGTTTCTGAGACTTGGGTGCCGTATCTGAAGAGGCCTGAGCTGTAGTCTTTGATTTGGAAGGAGTCTTTGCCTTTGTCTTTGGCTTTGCCTTTATCAGAAGATGAGTAGGCCTTTATCAGAAGAGGAGTAGGCCTGAAAACCCCTTCGGAAGCCGGTACCTGCACAGCGGCTCCGGACCCATCCGAAGGAGCGTTGCCCGAAGGTCCTGCAAAAGAAATATTCAAAGGCCTAGTTGGCTCCTCGTGGGAGTCCGTTTCGGCCATCGGTTCCGAAATGGCTGACAACAGGGGCTGCAAAAGTGCCTCACTGACGACAGCTGAACCTGAAGCTGGCTCCGCTTGTACAATATCGTCCGATTTGGACCTCGGAGGCCTGTCTTTATTCTTGCTTCGTTTGTGAACTCCGGTAGCCTGAACCGAATAAGACGACATTCTGTAATTAAAACGCCTACCGAAGTAATGAAATGCAAAATCGGACCTTCGTTTAATCGTACGTTGATTGAATCTAGCACAAAACTGACAATTAGCTACGTCGTAGTCAGGGCCTAAGTAAGGAATACAGTAAGAATGAAAATCCTTATGAGGTATTTGCTTCCCACAAGAAATACAATTATTAACTGTTTCTGACATCGGACTGGAGCAAAAAAAAAAAAGTTTCCCCAACGGGGTACTTAGCTTTGAGTAGGAGAAGAAAGTCTTCGGACTGAAGTACGTTTAGAAAAAACTGTCAGGAGTCAGCCGACCGGCAAATGCAAACTGCTATCACCGCACGGCAAGAAAGACTGGAGAACATGGCGTCGGCTGTCAGCTTTGTACTCCTGGCGCTCTGACGTCAGGGAGCAAGGCTGAGCAGCCGATGCCGGACCCCGACTTTGGGATTCTGGCCGACCGAGGACTGCCTGCTAGCAAGGGAGAACCCTACAGTCATGACTGCAACAGTGAAACACGATGAACATGTGGCAATTAACATCTGAGGGTAGAGTGTAGAAAAGGATTACAGGAGAGGGACGAGCTCAAGCCTTGAATTTAAGTCTGTGAAGTGATGAATTGGATCACACATCAGATCCAAGGATTCAGTTGTGGTGAATAATGAAATGTAAGTGTACACAACTGTACTTTATCCCATAAATGTAAGTGTGTATTCAGTGTTGCAGTCATCACCTCTGGGTTATCCCTACTGTGGCAGCCCTCAGTCAGCCTGAATACCAGAGTCAATGTTTTTGTGCACTGGCTGCCGTCGCCTGTAGTTTGAAGTCAGATTGTCAGTGCTATAAAGCAAGGCAGCCGGCATCATTACATCTTAGTGCAGTACACCACCCGAGAGAGTAGTCAAGTTTTTACCCATATTTCTTCCTGTTCTACCTTGGCCAACATACTGGGAAATGCCAATGTGGAGGCCTGCTTGTTATCCATGGACTTAAATGACCGATGAATGGTCAGAGTATTTTTGGGTTATCTGATTTCTAGCAATTAAATATTCATGTTCTGTAGTTATGTAGGTTCTCTCCAACCTGGGCTCAGTCTCACATTTACCATGATAGTATGTATATTGACTATTGTCCCACTGCTACAGTATGTCTGATATACTTACAAGCAAGCGCCCAGAAATCTACTTTCTGGTGTGACCCAATGGGAACTAGGTCCTTCACTTACACTCCTTGTTTGAAATTCCAGTCTCCAGCTACTATCACCATATCCTGGAGGAATGAGTGTATCTCAGACAACATCTTTGTTGTTTTTTACTTATTTTATTTTTTAAGGTAGGTATACATTTACCAGAGTAATCCTATAGCCCATCCAGTATCCCCAAATCATCATAAACTTGCCACGTTCATAAGTAGGTACTAGGCTATCTGCCCAAAGGTATTTATAAGCCTAGCCAGAATGTGTTGGCTTTTGTCGCCCCCTTAGATTAGTTCCCTGTGCCTCTGTACAGCAGAGCCACTGAAGTGATCCCCGGGGTAAACTTTGTTTCCCATCTACCCCTTCTTTGCTCCTCTACTGTTAGTGGGGTACCTCTTTCATGTAACAACCTTCCTACTACTTCTACATCCTCCCCATCTCAGCATTATATCCTTCCCTGTATCCTTTGTGTCCCAGCGCTTCCTTGTACAAGATACACACCTTCAACACTCATAACATTGACACACATACCTTAAATAGCTTTGCATACACCAACATCTTGTTTACTTTAACCTTGTTTGTGAGGCCATTGAAAAACACTACCCTTCACTCTTCCACATGGTATATGTGAGTACTTGCTTTAATGTGGCGTGACATACCATTTCAAAACTACCTAACAGGCCCTATTCACCATGCCCCAAGATGGATAAGGCCCCCATAAGTAAACAAGGTTAAGTCCTTGTTCATTTTTAGAGTTTTCCTGACCTTAATATAGCCCCACAGCCACCCACTCCTTCCTTTCTAAATATATCAGTCTCTCGTGTTTTCTTCGAGACAAATGGCCCTTAACCAGAAGTAATAGTACAGAAAGTGATCTAAAACAAACTGCAATACTTGTTGAGATTGTTACACACTTATTTCCTTTCTGTGGGAGATGTCAATCCAATCATACTAATTCAGAGTATTATTTAGTTAACCCTCCAAATTCTGTTACTGCCCCTAGAAGCCTCCCTTTTATTTTAGGTCGTAGGGTGGCCACATGAGCTCATAACCCTGCCACTCAAATTAGTAGTAATTTTCTGTGTATTCAAGTCTACTACATCTAAAAAGCATTCCCACAGCTCAATGATGTTGGAATGTTCTTGTAGTTTGCAGTGTTACAGTCAGCCATCAAGTCTCATAATGCACCAGTTAGTTATACATCAGTCTGGAACAATAAAGAAACAGTCAGGTATATCACACACTTACAGAAGCTGGCAGCATGTGTAAGCTGGTCATCACAGTCAAGAGGGCTATAAGGGCTCTGGTCTAATTTAGGTCGACTAACATTTGACCATTTCCTAGACCTCTTGCCCTTTCAGAAAAATGTTCCATTTCCTTTTCCATCATTTTTTTCTTGAACATGCAGGAAATGTTTATTCGGCCACCACTCCCGTTGTTGAAAAATCCTTTCAACTTTACTCCTTCCCTTGTAACTTGAGGAAGGATGTGCCTGGGCAGACAAAATATGAGTCCAGCTCCACAGACACTACCTGGGTCCAAAAAGGCTTTTGCACCTGACAAAAAAAAAAAATGGTTTAACCTCAAAGGATACAGTAGCTTAAATCACAGTCTTAGACTTTTACATTACATCAGGAGTGGAACAAACCCTGGTTCCTGTGAAATAACCACGATCTATGAAAATCCACCATGTTTAACAGGGGTTCCTTGCTGTATTTTCTTAGAGTACCTACAGAAAGTGGTCCTTGTTTTTCTGGACCTTTACAACTAGATTTGTTGAGGGGCTTTGGCTGCTGCAAAAATACTACGGACACTAACAGTACTCTTCT
>NC_056741.1:1984652422-1984654922 GCF_019279795.1 Protopterus annectens | reverse complement strand
CACACGCACTCAGGTCACTCCAAAGCAAGTACAAATATGACTCCGTCATTGTCCATGCTGGTGTGAATGACCTGAGACGCACTCTCCTGGACTACATGAAGAGAGACATAGAGGAGCTCTCAATTATGTAGCCCAGGCTGGTATGACCCTGACCCTGAGCAGCATCTTGCCCTCACCAAGAATGATACCACAATACAAAGACAAGATGATCAGCTTTAACAATTGGCTCAAGTACTGGTGTCATTCTAAGGGGATCCAATGTCTGTCTGCCTGGGATGATATGTTGGACAAGCCACGCTGCTTCGCAAGGGATGGCTTACACCTGTCACCACTGGGCTTCCGGATATTGGCCAAGGCTCTTGCCACCCCCACAGTGCCTTTTTTAGGCAAGGCTCAAAAGACAAACCCACCTCCTTAGAAAACAAAAATGGAAATGCTGCTCAACGCCAGAAGTCTAAATCTGAAGATGCAGGCACTTGATGCACTCCTCAGCATGGAGAACATAGACGTCTGTGCAGTAACTGAAACCTGGTTCAAGGCTCCTGAGAGCACCCCATTGCTACGAGGCTATACCTCGTATCATGCTTTTCGGCCCCAAAACCCGGGCCGAACCACAAAGGGAGGGGGAGTGTCCATATTCATAAAGGACACCCACACCTCCGGGTTAGTAGCAACACATGAAGCATCAGAGACCATACAGGTGCAACTAACCATAGGCAAAACTGCTATACAATTGGTAGCATGTTACAGACCACCCTCCCAATCTCAAGAACCCCACTCAGCCTTCCTGAACACATTGGAGGATATGAATGTATCACAAAATACCATCATACTGGGAGACTTCAACTACCCAAACATAGATTGGGTACATTATTCTAGCCCTAATACCCTAGCCCAAAGGTTCCTGGAATTCATAAATTCAAATGCACTGGAACAACTAGTCACCTCTCCCACTAGGGGAGATAATATACTAGACCCTGATCATCGCAAACATGGGGACAAAATGCTCCACACCGGAAGTATACCCCTCACTAGTGAGATATGACCACAAACTAATCACCCTGGATATACATATCCCACCTCCACCCCCAGCACAAAAGACCACAGTGAAAAACTTCTCAAAAGCAGACTTCACTCTTAAGACTGAGATGGTATCCTTTAAACCCAATGTGCCAGTGGATACCACATCCCACAATGCCAAATTCTTCACAAATGCTTTCTATGGACATCTCCAAGAATGCATGGATCATGCAATCCCAAACAAATCCAAGTCCCTCTCCACCAAATGTACGCGTCCTGTCTGGTGGACCTCAGCCATAAACAAACTGTATAACAAAAGAAGGAAGCTACTGCACGTCAGAGCGAAATCCCATGAAGGGAAGACATCTCTGATCAACATTAGCAGAAAACTACGTTCTCCCATAAAAACACCCAAGGCAAACTTTGAGAGAAAAATCGCTAAGGACACAAAAGATAACCACAAAGACTTCTTCAGTTATGTTAGAAAACTGGGCGGAAACCCTCAGATATGCTCAGAGTTGGTTCACAACAACAAAAAATACACTGAACCCACAGATATTGCTAACATTCTGGCTGACAGGTTCAGTGCAAATTTCTCGCCTCCTTCACCCCCAAAAGAAGAAATACTTATCCCAGCTGAATGTAATCTCCCTGTCATCTCAGATGTCCAAGTGAGAATTGCCCAAAGCAAAAAACACAACATCAATGGGACCTGAGGGTATCCCGGGGTGCGTGTTACCTGCACTCCAAGAGGAGCTAAACCCACACATAAAAATGCTATTTAACCTTTGCCTTACTTCGGGATATGTACCTGAACACTGGCGTACAGCAACAGTGGTCCCACTCCACAAGGGGGGTGCCTCTACAGACCCTGGAAACTACCGCCCCATAAGCTTGGCTAGCCTGGTCTGCAAAGCTATGGAAAGAATCATTATGGAACTCATAAACGGAGACATAGGGGACCTACAGACGCTTGACCCCACCCAGTTCGGCTTTGTAAAGGGCAGATCCTGCCTTTTAAACCTGGTTGACTTTTTCAAAACAGTCACTAGAGCCACTGATGAGGGCAAAGCAGTCCATACAGCATACCTGGACTTGGCTAAGGCCTTCGACACAATACCCCACACAGGCATCATAGATCAGCTAAACAGCTTAAAAGTAAGCCCCTTATGTCACTAGATGGGTTGCAAACTGGCTAAAGGACAGAACCCATAAAGTTAAAATCACTGGAGCAATGTCAGACCAGTCACAAGTGGTGTCCCACAGGGATCTGTCCTGGGAACCCTCTTGTTCGGCATTTATTTCTCAGATGTTAAAGCAAACATGGGAGGGCTGTGGCTGACAAAGTTCGCAGATGACTGCAAACTAGGCGCCATAGTCGATACACCAGCAGATACACACATCCTACAAAAAGGCCTCACTGAAATGGACAACTGGTGCCGTAATCACGGCCTTAAACTAAATGCCAAAAAATGTATAG
>NC_056741.1:1984609922-1984647422 GCF_019279795.1 Protopterus annectens | reverse complement strand
ATGATCCGCTGTGGTGACCCCTAACTGGGAAAAGCCGAAAGAAGAAGAATCAGTTTATTTTTCTTCCATGTTATTTGTTGTGAACTTCTTCCTCGCTTTCTTTTTTTGTTTCCTTCTAAACAATCCTGATCCTCAGATTTCTGAATACTTGCATCCAGAATTCCAACGTTGTCAGAGGCATCATCTGGTTTCATAGGGGTTGAATGATCTTTACAAACAGAAGCATCGTTTCTTAAATGCGTTCTATTTGTTCTTTGCCCAACATTATTTATCTCACCAATCATTAATATATGAAACAACAGTTATCCAAGCTGTGCCAATTGCTTAAGTGCAATCATCATCAAGTCTAGATTTACTTCTAACAATGGTAAGCTAATCATCCAACCTTTGAACACGAGGTACACAGACCACCAGTGTTATCAGCTGTTAACTTTAAATATGATAGCATTTATTACGCTGTACAAGATATCTGTGCATTAGTAAATCATTAATGGCATACTCATTTAAGGAATCCATATTCAGCTTTAAACAAATAAAATACTGTAAAACAAAATAATAATCAAAACCAGTTAATACAAAATTCAAGGAGAACTTAAATCAATTTCTAAGACAAAAATCACACAAGTGTTATTAGCTATGTGTGAAACTACCTGGAATGAAAGTTTGGTCAAGGAATAAATTCAAGGTTCTTTTGCTCAATGGAAAATAATGGCCCTAACAATGAGCCTTGAGGAGCACTAAGGGTAAAAAAGCCCATGTCAGACACGGAGTTATGAAGTACTATATCAAAAAATCTACTTGAACAGTAGCTTTTGGGCCAAGAAACCACTTTTGCAAGGAAACCATAAAATAGTCCCTAAGTTTGTCAACTAACAACTGACTGCTTCAATCTTTTTAGATCAAGAAAGACAGCACCTGTTAAAACATGTTAGTTTAGGATTACCTGATCTGAAAGCATATTCCAGTGTTACACAGTTAAGGCTCTTATATGTTAACACAAGCAGAAAGCTACAATTCAGAGCTGAAAGGAATGATGACGAAGCACTGGGGTCATTCAAAAAAAAATAAGTACAGAATGGGATTTTGGACTCTAATTTTAAGGAAATTAACAGTCATATAAAATGCATATTAAGAAGTAAGCCAACACAGGAATAGAGAAAGGAGATTCGGACAGGGATGACTTCAACTACGGGCAGGTACAAAGAGCAGAAAAGTGGGGGGCTGGGATTTACTGGAGAAAGATGGCAAAGGAGCCAAAGTATAAGGAACAAATAATTAGAGAAAAAAGGTAATAGAATAGGAAGAGGCTAAGGAGACATTTGGATTGCAGGCTAGTGATTGCATTCCTTATCAGCCACTGATATCACAGTACAGGCAAAGAGAAAGGGACAGGGGAATCATAAATGAAAGGTCTGCACTGGTAGAGTTTATAACGGAATCTAGAACAGAGGCTGCTGTTAAAAGGGGTAATTAGTACTGCATATAGAATACTGCACAATAACTATAGGAATTAATCAGAAGAGATCAGAAAAGATTGTAAGCATTTGGTTTGGGGTATAAAAGTATCTACGCAGACTCCAAAGAAATGGTAACTGGGAACATATGTTCTGGGAGTACAATGAGTTGGCAGACTTTAAATATTCTCTCAGCGGCCTCTCCAGCTCCCAAGGTGCATTTGTGTATTTTATGTTTTGAAATTTAGTAAATTAGACATTGTTGATCTGTACTCCATTGCTGAGCGTGTGGTTGACTGAAACCGTGATGTCTGTGGTGTCTTTTTTTTTTTTTGTTGGATCATTAAACTAATTGTGGAAGTTGGGCCTTCAGTGGCAAGTTGCAGAGGTGGAAACCTTTTTGTTGCCAAGTGCACCTACAAGTATTAAAAAAGAAGGATTAAAAGGACGGAATAAACAGGACTGGATTGGGGATGCTGCTGCTATTCGTGATGATGTGAACGGTGAAAATCTGTGGGAAGATAGATTAACTGGTTGTGACTGTTCAGGCCTGTAGCGGCGGCTGCACCGAATGCAGGTAGCAAAGAGCCTGACTTGTCAGTTGTTGGTTAAATCAGACTTAGATTTGTGGTGCCAGTGCTGGTGTTGGAAAGAACGTTGGCAGCGACTTGGATGAAATGGATTGCATTTGGCTGATGATACTTCTACGCTTTTTGTACCTTCGGTTGGCCCAGTCACTGTTGTTGTTACTGCTGTACAAGTGTATTGTGTTTCTGTTTGTACTTGAGCTTGGAGAAATGTAATTTCGTTCAGCTGTGCACTTGTGTATGGTCTGAATGACAAAGTTACATTTTATTCGACTTGATTTTGAAAGTGTGTGTGTTTTTCGAGTTGGGATCTGAATTGCCTAGACACAAGACCTTAAGTTTAATTCTGGTGGCTGCTAAAAACCAGTACAGAAAATCAAAAAATATACCAGCTATATTTGAAGTAGTGAATATTCTAACAGAGATAAAAAGAACAAGAACTGGAATCCTTAGAAAAGGGTAGAAGTAAATTACATAGAAATAACGGAAATTGTGGGTACAATACTTGCAGAAAAATGTTTTGGAGGAGGAATGAGTTTTATGAGAAGGCAAAAATTGTATAATTTATGTTATGTTGCTTATATTATGTGATGTATAATGCTTTTAAATTAGAACTTGTTAATACAATCTTGACTACTTTTAAATAAATGCAAGTTTGCCTGTGTCAGGAAGTGATAAACTACCATACTAATCCATCAAAAGGATAATTGGGGAGATCTTGAGTGGAAAACTCGACTCACTACACAAATGGCTACTCCGGACCATTTCTACAAGGGTTTTAGTGTACAGTCTTGGTCACACAGAACTAGCTAAGAGAGATACACAGAAGAAAAAAAAACATAACTGAATTTAACTGCAGAAAAGAAGAAATCAGGGGAAAAAAAGGCAAAGATGACAAAGAAAAACTGACTTCAGATGAGCATAGAAAGACACTGACAAATATCACCAGCAAGATGAGAGGTGATGGAACAGTTTGTGTATCAGGGGACCAGGGAAGTAAATATTCTAGGAAGAAATCGCCAGGGAATTGTTATGGCTAGGTTTGTATAGGCCATAGGGCCGATAGCCTAGTACCAACCTATGAGAAGCACTTTCATACTTCAGTTACTACTGTTATGTACCAACAATACATTTGACAGGCTACACAAGCATTACTCCAAGCAGATAAAAAAAAAAGTTTTTAAAACTAAAGTAACTTGATAAATACCTTATAAAATAAGCACAAGCTCATTTACATATATATGAATATCAGGATTTTACTCTACACCACTCTACTGGACAAGAAGGTCTCAGGCATCAGAAAATGTTTACTGGCAAGCAGAGAACACATCAGAAACACTACAGTAATAACACAATGTGCCGTAAACAGAAAGTAAGATATACAGTGTACTTTACCACAAAATAGATGAAAGCTACAGGAATATAATGCAATTTTATAAGAGAAAATATGAACATGTTGTAGGCTTGTAGGTCAGTAAACTGACATAATGCAAGCCTTGTACTGTGCCTTGACTCACTGGAAGAGCTGCATTCCACTCTGATTATGTCCAGAAACTGCAACGGTGAGGTTCTGGACACTTAAAAGATCTTTACCAACTGGCTGTGAAAGTAGTAATACAGGAAGAAGCACTTTGTTAATGATAAGTCCACCCATATCCTAAAACAAATACTCAAACATACATCACAAATTGTTCCAATTCCTCACTAGGACCTGCAAAATCCATGGGGAGGGGGGTCAGAACAATTAGCAATGATGGATGTGGGTCAAAGCAACAGGAACAAGGAGAATAACGTGCACTACACTGGCACTCCATAATTAGAGGAAAGTGAGGCAACGTCTACATAAACCGAGCATTGTATGCAAATCTCACAGCTGCAGATGTAGTACAGCTAATGATGGAAGTGATCATTTTAGATGTTATCCTGGGTGAGTGAACCAACTACAAAGGTCATCTTTGGTGACAAGGAAGAGCTGCAGTGTACTACATTAAAAGGATAATAATACAACTTACATACAACACACTTAACACAGGTGCATGGACACAGGAGGAATAAATGGCTATACAACTAGTAATCAACAGGCTCAATTCACAGCTCCACTGAGATATCACATGGGGACTACATTTTTGCATATATTAAGCTGTGTTCAAACACCCTTAAAAGTACAAATAAGAGAGTGACAGTAATCAGCCTAAATTAAGACACTAGTAATACACACTAAAGTACAGGTAAATCACAGTACACCAAACCACCACCAGATAGCTATCAAACATACATATGCAAAAACAAACATACTGCTTTGTATTAGAGAAGTACCTTGCAGGATGAGCAGTAGCAAGTCCCGGCCAAACCATGCCTCCTCCCAAAGAATTCCTGATGGCATGGTTTAAATTACTAAATATCTGTGTGTGTTCTCTGTTGTGCACTACAAGCATCGCACATGAATTGGTGCGTTTCTTATATGATATTGTAAACTGAACATGTACTTTACCTACCTAGGTTTCCATAGTGAAGTCTAAACCTCAAAATACACACACTCAAGGCACTCCTCAGTATGGAGAAAATAGATATACGTGCAGTAACAGAAACCTGATTTAAGGCTCCAGAGAGCACCCCAGCACTACAAGGCTACAATTCATACCATACATTTCGGCCACAGAACCCAGACCGAAATACAAAAGACGGGGGCGTATCCATATTCATCAAGAATACCCACACCTCCAGGTTAGTGGCACAGCACAATGCTTCAGAGATCATCAACGTGAAACTAACAACGGGCAAAACTGCAATTCAAACTGTAGCTTGCTACAGATCACCCACCATGTCCCAGGACCCCCATTCTGCATTTCGGGAAACAAAGGTCCTACCAAACACTAAGATTGGATGATTTCAATTACCCAAACATTAACTAGGAGAACTACTCAACTACTAACTCCCTTGCACATTTCCAAGAATTTATAAACTCAAATGCCCTGGATCAACTGGTCACCACTCCCACCAGAGGTGACAACATACTGGACCTGGTCATCACCAACAGGGGTGACCGGTGTTCCACACCGGATGTCAACCCCTCACTGGTTAGATCGGACCATACAATCACTCTGAATACCCAAATTCCACCCCCACCCCCGGACAAGGAAACCATTGTGAAAAACTTTTCAAAAGCAAACTTCATTTTACTTAAGACCAAGGTGGAAAGTTTCAAAGCCCCCATGCTAAAGGATAATGCTGCCCAAGCTGCAAAATCCTTTACTAATGCATTCTACGGGCACCTACAAGAATGCATGGATCGTGCTATCCCAAACAAAACCAAGACTCACTCCTCCATGAAAAGGAAACCAGTCTGGTGGACCCCTGCCACAAACAAGCTATACAATAGAAGTTGAAAACAAGTACAGAAAAGAGTAAATTCCCAAGAAGGGAAGACATCCCTGATCAGCATCAGCAAGAAACTACGATCCCTCATAAAAATCATCCCAGGCGAGCTTCGAAAGAAAAACTGCCAAGGACTCCAAAGATAACCACAAGGCATTCTTTAGCTATGTCAAGAATCTAAGAGGCAATGCTCAGAGTTTGTGCAGAATGCAACAAAATACACTGAACCGACCGATATCGCTAACATCCTGGCAAAGAGGTTTAGTGCAAATTTCACTCCCCCTCTCACCCCCAAAAGGGCCCATAACCATACCAGAAGAATGAAATCACAGGTACTCAGGTTAAAACAGCCCTCTCCAAAGCCATAAACACAGCATCAATGGGACCGGATGGTGTCCAGGCTGCTTCCTACACGAGCTCAAAGACGAACTAACCCCTCACCTAAACACACTGTTCAAACTCTGCCTCTCAACAAGGTACGTACCCCATAGAGTGGTGCACAGCAACAGTTATTCCGCTCCACAAAGGTGGAGCCACAACAGACCCCAGGAACTATCGCCCTATAAGCCTGACTAGCTTGAGTGCATCATCATGGAAATCATTAACAGAGACATTGGAAACCTCCAAACACTGGACCCTACCCAGTTTGACTTTAAGGGCAGATCATACTTCCTAAACTTGGTGGACTTCTTTGAGACAGTTACCAAGGCTATAGACGAGGGAAAGGTGGTACACACAGCCTACCTAGACCTCGCAAAGGCCTTCGACACCATTCCCCATTCTGGCATTATAGACAAGCTCACCAGCCTGAACACAAACCCCTCCGTCACAAAATGGGTTGCCAACTGGCTCACGGACAGAACCCACATGGTGAGAGTTGTGGGAGCTAGGTCCGACCCTAAACCGGTTACAAGTGGCGCTCCCTGGGGCTCAGTCCTAGGACCTCTCCTGTTCAGCATATACTTCTCAGAGGTACAGGCAAGCGCAGGAGAACTATGGCTGACCAAGTTCCCAGACGACTGCAAACTAGGGGCTATAATTGACTCTCAGACTAACAAACATCCTCCAAAAGGGTATCATTGAGACGGATACCTTCTGTCAAAATCATGGCCTCAAGCTAAATGCCAAAAAGTGCATAATCATCCCTTTTGGAAAAAACAAAGTATCCACAAACTAGTCCCCTAAATACGGAAAACGTAATAAGGGATCTGGGGACCCAAGTAGATAGTAATCTCTCCTTTGATAATCACATTGCCAAAATGGTTAGAAAATCTTTCTATGTGGCCCACCTAATCACAAAAGGGTTTGCATCCAGATCAAGAGAGGTCATTGTGCCCCTCTACTCATCAGACCCATCATGGAGTACAACGCCCCATTTGGGATTTACCTTACAAGACACCTGCAACAGCTGGAAAGGCCACAAAAGTACCTCACCAAGAGGATCACTGGCCTCAAACAAATGCCCTATGCAGCTCGACTGAAGAAACTCCAGATGTACTCGGTTGCATACCACCTACTCAGAGGTGATCTCTGCCTGAGATACAAGATAATATCCAACCCAGAATTGATAGACATGCTCCACCTAAAGAAAACCATATCCCCTCGAGCCACACGCTCTAGGGATCTAAACCTCACCACAACAATAAATAGGACGGGCTGGAGGGACAGATTCCTGTCCCAGAGGCTTTCCATGCTTTGGAACAAGACTCCAATCTATATTAGGCAGAGCTCCTCGCTAACACTCTTCAACAGAAACCTTGACAAGTGGATGGGAAACAGAAAGTATACCCCGGGGATCATTTCAGTGGCTCTGCTGGCGAAAGCCAACACATTCTGGCTAGGCTTATAAATGCCTTGGAGCAGATAGTCTACTGCCTACCTATGAATAGGTCTATTGTTGTATGTTTTAAGGTAAAAGGTGCCTGTTTTGATTCTTACATGGGGTAATTGGCTAAGCTTAAAATGATCCACAGACAGTTAGCCTAGTACTAATCTATGAATACAATTTAGAGTCACCAGCCCAACCTATTTGTGTCTTTGGGGTATAGGAGTAAATCCGAGCAAAACAAGAATGCAGAGACACATGCCAATTCTGCATAGACGGCACCCCAACCAAGAACCAAACCACATAACCTATTAATGTAGCCCAACAATGCTGGTCACTTTGACGGTTTGCTATTCAAGCCAGTGCCATATAAGCACTAAAGTCATCTTGTAGCAGATTTACATTTTTTTAATTTTGTGGGATTACATAACTCCACATCTGTAAATAGTGAGCAGTTTGCATGGAAGATCTCAAACAGTTTGCATGGAAGATCTCAAAAAAGGTCTTCTGTAAATAGTGAGAAAAGTAGAGATTCAAGTAACAACCACTTCTGAATACCTTTGCAAATAGTGTCCTACTCGCAGAGTGAGTGAACAGTGTCTATCCTGAACACTCTCTCTCAAAGGTAGGCAATGACCAGCTATAGGACTTCATGCGAGATTTTGCAAGGAGGCAAGACTTAGTAGCAGCATTTGAGTGACTGGCACCTGCAAAAGCCGTCTTTAATTGAAGTAATATTGCACTTGGCAAGTTTTTGTCTTCCATATTTGAGTAGGTTTTAAAGAAATCCTGCACTAAGCAACACACTCTGTAATTGCACTTACTTGTTTCTTTTCTGGAATGCCGTTCAGCTGTCACAATATACAGGAGATCCAACCAATGCAGAGATGATTTCATGCAAACATCACTAACGGGACACCTTACCCGTATAACATACTACAGGATGTTTGCTTTATACTTCATTACCACCATGCGATTTTCCTGCTTAGTTAACACTGGAAATGGCATGGGTTAATAATTTAAAGAAACCCTGCAGTATGTAAAACAGTCTGTACTTGCACTTGTTCTATTCCTTATGTGAAGTTCAACTTTAGCAATATGCAAGAGGTACTACCAATGTATGCATGATGCCATACGAAAAATCAGCAAACATGACAATGAGCAGTTTCCACTGCCAAACATTACGGACACGCTCGGTTCTGCGCATTACTGGGTGTGAGGTACTTCTCTAATACAAAGCTGTTTTGGACATAACTGCAAACCTGACTACAAAATCAAAACAACCCAAATGCAACATCTCCAACAAAACGCTGATTTTGTTGAACAATACACCAGTGAACTACTACTTCTTCACAATAAATACTATAACCACAAATAACATCGCTATTTAGTATACATACGAATGTTTAAACGCGAGTTCCCCTTTAATTATTTTTGCTGTTGATATATCATACTCGTCCATCACATACTTGCCTTCATGTTTGTCCAGTAAATGGGCCAACCGGGGACCTTATTGTTTCATCAGCTTAACAACAGCTACGTAGAATCGGTGTTGATGTGTGTAGGGGGAGGGGTGCAAGGCCTACTTGCCCCTCCCAATCCCCGAACTAGCTGGCTGATAGTGTTCAAAGCCGGCTCTTATCGCCGTGGACGCCGCTGCGTAGACGGAGAAGTGATACAGTAGATTTATCCACACACTCTTTGCGGAGCAGTGACATAACAAAACAAATCATTAATTAGAGAAAAGAAACCAATCCAGATATGAAGTACCCATCATTAAAAACGTGCCTCAAAGATTCATCTCCCGGTATAGGAAAACGGTGATCTCGAGAGAATGAATACTCATACTGTCGTATTGATTGCTGGGAAAAGTGAAGTGAAGCTGATTAAGCAGTAGGAACTATTTACTGTTGACATCTAGTGGCGGGCATGTGTTATTATATGTATGTACAGTACACATATTACATGCGTGCACACACGTATTTACATATAGTACGCTTTCGCGCGCGCTCTCTCTCTCTCACAACAAACACGTGTTGGAGAAAAGGTGGCGAATTGCACTTAATAAATAATAGATTTTTTTAAATTTCAGAAATGTGTATTACTACACATCCTCTTATTCTGCCGGTGTGTCAAGTTAATTGTCTTTGTATTTTAAAGTGTCCCTGATTTTGTTGAGATTTGTTTCTGACTGGTTGAGAGCTATGGGTTGTAGTGGCCTTCTGAATACATTCATAATATATTTAAGGGAGTGGACAGAAAGTTCTACACTGTACACCAAGTTGTGATTTATACACCAAACTCCTATGCTCATACCTTCCCCAGTATAACTTCTCTCCTTTTTGTGATATCCTGAATGTGGAAGTAAAGATGCAGCATACTCATCAATTGCCTTACTGTATATTGGGATTAATTTAACAAGAATACATCACTCTGAATATTGCTATTTTATTACTGCCTCATTTGTAATGCTTTTCATAGGTTCATACTAGGCTATCTGCCCTAGGGCATTTATAAGCCCAGCCAGAGTGTGTTTGGCTTTCGCCACCCATTTTAAAATAATTTTGCTATGCCCTTTTTCGAGGTTAGTATACTGTGCCTCTGTCTAACAGTGACACAGAAGTGATACCTGGGGTAAACCTACGATCTCCCATCCACTCATCAAGATTCCTCTTGAAGAGAGTCAATGAGGGACTCTGCCTAACCTGGACTGGGATTTTATTCCAGAGTGAAGGGAGCCTCTGGGTTATGAATCTGTCCCTCCAGCATGTCCTATTTATTTCAGTGCTGAGGTTCAAGTCTCTCGAACGCGTAGCTCGATGGGATTTAGGTGCAGCATGTCCATTAATTCCGGGTTGGACATGGCTTTATACGTTTCATTTGTGCACTTGAAGATAGGGCATTTGGTGCCCTTGTGCTGGGCAAAAAAAATGTCTCTACAATAATTAATTTGTACACTTTGTGCACACCTGCAGTGGAGGAACTTACACTGAAATTCTACTTTACATATGATGTTTGGGATAGGAGGGTTGCTGAGTGAGGCTTGAGTAGGAAGGGGAATGGTAATCCAACACCATCTGCCTCAAAATTTGCTTTGATAATTTACCAGTAAAAAGAGTGCATTTATAACCTATGCAGACAGATGTTAAGTATGTTGTACCACAGTACTAGATAATTAATGCTTACCTGACCTTTTTAATACATTACATTTATTATATAACCAGTTGTCTATATAAACACACAAACAAAACAGGACTAATTAAACTTGTATTAGCTGGCTTCATCTCAGATTTATATCTTCCTTAAAGTTGTAATTGTTTGAAACCTTTCAGGTGCAGTAATAATTCATAAACATATTTAGTTCTAATAGATTTATAAATCAATCCCATTTGGTGTTATGATTGGCCTTACTCACCCAATGGTTGATAATTATCAATTACCTCTGATGATAATAACTTGGATCATTCCTTAGATAATTTGAGGGGACTCATGTATGGGATAAAGCATTTTGGAACTGCTTATGTCCATTAGTAGTACAAGAGGCAGTCCTGAGGTATAGTTTCTATTTCCCATCCATAGATCCAAGTATATAGATATAATGCAGGCTAAAATGGCTGGCTGGCATTTATCAAATGTATTGTGTAAAAAATGTTCTGCCACAATACTAGGTCATTATCCCTATTCCACTATCATTCAGAGTTGTTGGCTTTTGTGTGACCTTTTTACCATTTGTCTTGATCATTGTTTGGGATAATTTGTAGGCACCCTAATGTTAAGGACCTCAAATTGTTTTATAAGCTGGCATTTCTCAGGGAATGGCCAGACTAAGATTTTATGCGATACTGATAAGCCCTTGAAGAGAATAAAACATGTTATGTCTATAGCTAATGGACTTTGTTTTTAAATGTCAGAATGCATTGTAAAAAAAGAAAGAGTAAAAGAGTGAAAACTCAATGGTCACTCAGAAACCTTAGAGAATAACACTTTAATGTCTTTACTGGGTTATTTGCATATATCTCATGGGGTTCCTTCAAATGAGGTTTAAGGTATTACATTAGTGAAGATACTTGTATATCCAGAATGAACAACATGATGGTGGGGTGGTGCTGCGGTAGCATTGTCGCCTCACAGTAAGACACTGTCCGGTTCGATTCTCAGCTAGAGCGTCTTCTGTGTGGAGACATGCATGAATGGGCATACCTTCGTTGAAGGTTGTGCATTAGGGCTGGTAACTCGGCACGTAAAAATCAACTAGCAATCATTAGCGGACCGGAGTTCCGCTGTGGCGATCCCTAAACGGGAAAAGCCGAAAGACACAACAGCATGAGATCATATACATAACAGTGCCTCTGACAATTTAGGAAGGTATCTTCATCTCATGCTTTACTGTTGTTTCATCTACAGAACACTCTAGAAGAATGTCAGAAGGCAGAGGAGTGTGACCTTATTCTGTACAAAACCATTCAAACAAAGTGGAGACTGGAAATTACAGAAAAATAACAAAATGCTGTTTATTTTAACTCCATGCAGAATCTTGTAAAAGACCCTCCCCCTTCCATGTATCAGAGTAAACATTGTCAGGTATGTTGTATTTAACACACCTTCTTATGAAACAAGTCTATAAACCACATAGGTTCATAGGTAGGTACTAGGCTATTGGCCCAAGGGCCTACGTAAGCCTAGCCAGCAAGGTTAAGTTATTTTCCTGTGCCACTGTCGAGTAGAGACACAGAAGTGATCCCCAGGGTGTATTTCCTATTTCCCATCCACTCAACAAGATTTTTCTTGAAAAGTGCTAATGAAGAACTTTGCTTGACATAGATGAGTAGCTTGTTCCGGAGTATGGGAAGTCTCTGGGACAGGAATCTATCCCTCCAGTGTGTCCTGTTTATTGTGGTGACAAGGTTTAGGTCCCTAGAGCATGTAGCTCGGAGGGATTGGGATTTCTTTAGGTGCAGCATGTCCAACAGCTCTGGGTTTGACATAGCTTTATATGTTTGGCAGAGATCACCTCGGAGTAGGCGATATCCTACTGAGGCAGTCAGTGTAGGGTATTTGTTTGAGGCCAGTAATCCTCTTTGTGAGGTACTTCTTTGGCCTTTCCAGCTGCTGCAGATGTATTGTGAGGTACATTCCAAAAGGGGCGTTGTACTCTATAATGGGTCTAAGGAGTGACGAGTAGAGGGGAACAATGACCTCTTTTTTCCTGGATGAGAACCCTTTTATGATGAGGTGTGCCAAGGACTTCCTGACTACTGTGGTGATGTGACCATCAAAGGAGAGACTACTGTCCACCTGGGTCCCAAGGTCTCATCACGCATTTGGTGTTAAGTAGATTGCTGCCTATGTTGTAGTTCATGGGTACAGAGTTTTTACCAAAGGGGATGACACTGCACTTTTTGACATTGAGCTTGAGGCCATGGCTCTGACACCAGGCATCTGTCTTATTGAGGCCCTTCTGTAGGATGTCCACATCATTTGGACAATTCTGTTTTCAAGAAAAAAAAACAGTGTGTGTGTGTCTGTTTTGGGATGGAGGGGGATGTAACAATTTAAAACATAAACTTAAATCATTTACTGTCTTTGTTTATCTACTATACACAGACATTTAAAAGGTGTAGAAAAGCAGCTCATATGCTTCTTTGGAAAGTACCATATACAGTTTATACCATACCATGCTCTCGTGCACAGAAAATTACAAAACTTAACTTTCACTAAAACAGTGTTAGCATATTTTCATGACCAATGCAACAAATTTCTATAATGTGTCATTTTGAGACTGGACAAGACAAACATGTGTCTTACAATTCTCTGGGTAACTGTGCACGCTAGTTTCTTTCACCTATGCCAGCATGTCTGCTTAAAATTGCAACACCATGGATACAGCTGTAGCAGGTACAGGAGGTATGTCTCCAGCAAAAAAGCAATGTTTTTCTTGTTTTTTGTTCTCTGTTTATATATTGGAGCTGTGTGTTCAGGATTGCTGAACTGAGTTTCAATTTTTTTTTTTTTTGCATTGATTGGTGGTGTGATGATTTGATTACTGACATGTGGATGTTTATATATAAACTATAATATACAAATAAAAGGCTAAGCAGTAAAAATAAAGTCTCTGAACAAACACGGCATTATACATATGAAGGCTTTAATTAGGATGTATAAAAAGGTAAGCACTTTTGCAGTGAATACACTGCTTTTTCCAGATCATAAAATCATATTATTAAAAGTATTAACATTTTTAAATTAAATTCAAAATTCAGTTATTCTATAAGCATCTAAGGTATCTTTACCTCACAATAGAAAAATTAATCAAAACTGAAATTACAAAATAAATACAGTAAATCATAAAACTAATACTAATAGCCTATAGGCATTAAGAATAACATTGCATCACAGCTAGTCCATTTGACTATGGATATTCTGGACTACTAGCAACTTGTACAATGTCCTATTCTTTTGCAAATTTCTGAAAAACTGACTGGTAAATTGGGTACCATCATCAGAAATAACTTTGTACGGACTACCATAGACTGAGAAATTATGTTTTAACTTGGTGATAACAGCAGTGGATGTTATATTATGTAGAAAGTTATTCTCAAACCAGTTCAAATAAGAGTCTACCAACACCAAGTAATGCTGATTGTTCCACCTGGACATATCAGTGACTACTGTTGACCAAGGTAGTTCAGGAACTTGACTTAGCTGAAGTGGGTCTTTTTGCAAATGCGGTTTGTACTACTGCATACTGAACAAGAAGAAAGTACTTTATCAATGTCTTTTACTAGAGAAGGCCAAAATAGTAGTCCTCTCGTCCTTCTTCTGGTAGAATCAGAACCTGGGTGACAATGATGAAAAATCTTCATATATTCATGTTGTAAGCAAGCAGGAACAATGATTTTAGGACCTTTGAAAATAATGCCATCTTCCATCAACATCTCATCTCTGTAAGGAAAATAAATTTGAACTTCAGATGGTAAACTAGATTGCTTTGCTGGCCATCCAACATTAATGTAGTGGTTGAGCTTTTGCAAAATTGGATTAGTCTCTGTATGATCTCTCAGCTCACCAAGTGTCTTGGTAGAAAAATTTCGTACTTCCATGACATCAATGTCAAAATTCTCTGCATGAAGCTGTTCTGTTGTATTTCTGGGTGATCTGGATAAGGTATCAGCCAGATAAAAGACATTTTCCTTTTGTATAGACAATTTTGAAGTTGTACTTTTGCAATTTGAGCATCATTCTTTGTACTCTCACTGGAGCTGAATGCATAGGCTTCAATATAGTGACTAGAAATTGGTGATCAGTTTCAATCGGAATAGCTCGACCACAGATATAATCATGAAACTTTGAACCTGCAAATACTATTGCCAAAAGGTCTTTCTCAATTTGTGCATATTGCATTTCAGTTTGGGTAAGAGTTCTAGATGCATAGGCTACATGAGTGCCTTCTTGAACAATAACTGCGCCAAGAGTAAATTCTGAAGCATTACAGGAAAGAAAGAGTTACTGGTTTATTGACATCATAGTATCTTAATGTAGGTGGGGTGGGAAATTTCTACTTAAGGTCTTCAAATGCTCTCTAGTGCTGTTCCAACCAAGAGTACAGAACGTATTTGCGCGTCAGTTGTCTTGAAGATGCTGTCAGCTCACTGAAGCCTGGTATAAGCTTGCCTAAATAGTTGACCATACTAAGAAAACGTTGTAGAGCTCGAACATTATCTGGTGCTGGCATCTCAAAAAGGCTGTTTGCTTGGACAGGTCTGGTCACAAGCCAGTGATAATAAATAAATGACCTACATATTAACTTCTGGTAGTCTGAATTTGCACTTCAGAGAATTCAGCTTTAAGGTTACTTCACATGCTCTGTTTAGAAATTTCTTAAAGTTTCTGTCATGCTCTGCTTCACCATTACCTCCAACCAATAAATCATCTACTATTATGGCACAAGGATAACCTGAAAAAATATGCTCCATTGCATGCTGAAAGACTTCACTTGCAGAATTTATTCCAAATGGCATTCTGAGGAATCTATAGCTGACAAACTGGGTACTGAAAGTAGATGGTAATGAGGATTTGTGGTCAAGCATCAATTGCCAAAATTAACGTTTTGCATCCAAGACAGTAAAAACAGTGGCATTTGGTATTAAGGCTGAGACCTCTTCGACTGTATGCATTAGATGATGTGGTCTCTAATGCTTTATTCAAATTTCTTGGGTCAACACATATTCTGATTTCATCTGTGCCTTTTTTGTGGGCTGCTGCCATGGACGACACCCATTCAGTTGGTTCTGTGACTGGACAAATTACACCTTGCTGCACCATTTTATCCAACTGAGCTTTAACTCTAGTCTGCATAGCTATTGGAACTTTTCTTGCTGGTCTGTCCACTGGACTGACCTCTGGGTTTAAATAATGACTACACAGATCTTCAGACTACATAGAAAAACAAGCTGTAACACTTCCTAGCCAAATAACACGAAAGCACTACTGAGTCTTCCATCTGAATTTCTTCACCTCCATACGCAACAGATTTCATGCAACTAGTCACATTGAGTTGTTCACCAGTTCTCACCTTAGCAAATATATCTGCTGATCTAACATTACATTTTGAGGCAGGGTCTACTTTAAGCTCGGTGGATTTTCCATTGATCTTGACTGTACAAAACAATTCATTCTTTTTCAACAAATTCACTACATCAACCTTTTCACCAATCACTGACATACCATCTATGTAGAAAGTAGAATTGCAGCTCTCTATGTAATCAACTTGCTTTTTTAAGTGACCCTTCTTTACAACTGTGTGAGGTTCACTTGATTTGCAAAACTTTTGAAAATGGTTCCATTTTTTTACACTTGTGGCATTGCTGACCAAATGCTAAGCATTTTCCACTTGTAGACTCGTGATTGGAACCACAGTTGTGACAATTAACAATAAAGCTGGATTTGGGTTTTGCTGACTCACCTTTGTACTGCACTGAGCATGTCCTTTTCTTAGAGCTTGTGGAAAACTATGGGTTTTACCTGGGGAGCTTGCAGGGGTGGCAGGTGCCATGTGCTTAGGCCTGCTTCTGCTAGCCATGTGTTGCATGCCATCTACATTTGCTTTGGATCCTGCTGAAACCATGCACTTATCACTTGCAAGCATACTTGTGTACCTTTCTGTAACTTCATGGATTTGACAAATCTCAATAGCCTTGCTTAGTGTTAATTCACTGACACGAAGCAAAATCTTTCTCACTGCACCACTATTAATACCACACACAAGCCTGTCATTTATCAACTCATCTTTTAAATCACCAAACGGATGTGTTTAGCTTTGTTACTCAGGTCAGTAATATAAGCTGCAAAAGTTTCCTCTGGTTTCTGATATCTTGTGTAAACAAATGCCTCTCTAATGTAATATTTGTCTGATGATTACAAATTTCCCTGAATTTGCATTTCAAACACTCAGGGTCCTCCACTGATTAGGCCTGTACAACATCATGATGGTTTTCACCTCCTTCCCTCATACTGCTGGTGCATACACAAATGAATGCTCTCTTTCAATGGCCTCTGACCCAATTAGGTTTAGCAAAATAAATGCCCTGGTGCATGCATCTTTGTCAGAATAAGCTGCTTCTATAAAAATATCATACTCTTGCTCAAAGATTCTCCATTTCTCTACAACATTCTGATCAAATACAAGTGGTGTGGGTTTTAGAAATCTGTTTGTCATATTAACACATACCAGTGAAGGCTTTTACAAGTATGCACAAACACACACACACACATATACATATGCCAGTATTTGTAACTATGCCCAATAGCACAAGCCTCTGAATAACTGAACTTTGCTAAATAAGACTATCTGGCCAGGAATACTCTTGAAATTACAGTGCTATAAGAAATCACCTCTCATCAGTGTAAGAAACATTTCAAAATAACTGCACTTTCTGAATAAACAGTACACAGCACACTGAAACTTTCCCAAAATGGTTGTACTTTGCTAAATAACTCTTTACAGTGCAAGAAACACTCTGTAATGGTTGCACTTTGCAAACAGACACACCCAGCACACAAAACTTTTCAAAATGGCTGTATTTTGACTGTACTTCATGAAATAGTTGCACTCTGCACACAAATAAACTCTTTGGATTAAATGCACAGTAATAAGCACACACTGTAAGCACTTCTTACACACTTCTTGTTACTATGAACAACTCTAGCTATGCCCTGAATACAATGCAAAATAATAGTTATGCCAAAAACATGTAGTCACCTTGCTTTATTTATGCTTAATGTGCCCTTTTTGCCCTTATTATATCTGTTTTGCTCGTTTAATCTTTTTTCATGCATTTTATACTTTTCTTGTGCTCTTTTTATTCTAAACATGCCCATTTTGCTTTTCCAAGGTAATTCTGAACCCCTTATGTGCTTCTCTGATGCTCGTTTTATCAAATATCTTAATTTTAAACATTTTGTTTAATTAATAAACCTTTTGTGCCTCTCGTTTGTTTAATAATGTGGTCTGTGCCCTTGTAACGCCCTGTTTTATATTTTTTATAAAATAAATCATTCATGCAAGTTTTCATTACCTTTTGTTAATTTCTGGCCCTTTTTGTGCTTGGCTCTCTTAGTTTACCTTCACTGTTACCTCTGCACCTTGTACCTCTGAAAAGCAGTCTCTGGAATCCCATTTCTGACACCATGTCACTCGTACAGTCAGGATAAAACAGACAAGCCTTTGTGGGTTCTGTTCAAGCACCTTTATTATATACAAACATATCAGGATTGAGGCTCAATAACTTTAACTTAGATAAACTTATAAACAAACTAGCTATTACACTCATACATGCTCATTCTGGCTGCACTCTCAAAATGGCACTGAAGCTAGCACATGCTTGCTATTTATATGTACATGCTGACATTGAAATGTTTCTTAAAGGTACAACACAAAACACACACACTATTCTACAGGAATCTCAAAGAACATGAAGAGGAGAAACAGCAGAGTGCTAAAGAGAAAATAAGGGAGTATTTGGATAATATGCACAAGTTTAGAAAGATTGCAGTTAAGCAACTATTTTTGATAACTCCAGAGCACAAGATGACAAGAGTCAAGTGGCATAAGCTTATTCTAGCAATAGAACAGGGTGGATTGGAATTATCCAAGTTGAAATGGTATTTCAGAGCAGCACAGTTAAGGCTCCTATACATAGCACAAGCAGAAAACTAAAATTGAAGGTGAAAAGAGATGATTATGAAACAGGGGGAAGCTCAAGTAACAGGAAGAGAGAGTTTGGATGCAGACATTTAAATAGAAAAACAATAATCAGACAGAATATTATAGTCATAAAGTAGCAGAATGTCTTCTAAGAACTAAGCCAACACAGGAATGGAGAAAGGAGATTTTGCCAATGGGGATGACTGCAATTAGGGATACAGACAATAGACAAGAGAGGGCCAGGAATATGTCAGAGAAAACTGGCAAAGGAACCAAGGTATTGGGAGCAAATAAGTAGAGTGGTAAAGGTAATAGTAAGGGAAGATGCCAAGAACTTATTTGGACTGCAGACTAGAGATTGATAGCAATCCTTGATATGGAAGGCAAAGTATAAGCATAGAGAAAGAAATGGGCGGGGAGTCCTAATGAAAAGACCAACACTGGCAGAGTTTTTAGTAGAATCTAGAACAGACATTGCCATTAAAATACTGCATGATAACTGCAAGAATCAATCAGAGGAGGTTAAGAAGGATTGGTAAGAAATTAGATAAGCAATTAACAAAGAAAAATGGGGGGGTTATATTTATGTCTCCCAAATATACAACAAAAATCTAGAAGATTTAGGATCTTTGCCTGGAAATGTTTACATTGGTATTTTTATACCCCAAGCAGACTTCAAAGATTTTTTTTCTCAAGTGGACAGCAAATGATGGGGAAGAAAGAGGCAACTGAGAACATATTTTCTGGAACTGTAATGAGCTGGCGAACTTTAAAGATTCCCTGCAGACTGCTCTGCCAGAGATGCTGGGTAAGCAAATTGGAGTAACTAGGGAAATGATTTTTTTGAGATGTGATAATGAATCAGAATTTCCTAGGCATAGTAAGCCCTTATTAAGTCTAATTATGATGGCTGCAAAAAAAAAAAAACAATTACTAGAAAATGGAAATCAATGTCTAAACCAACTTTTTCTAGAAGTAACAAAGATAGTAAGATATAAAACAACCTGAAATGGGATTGTTAGAAAAGGGTAGGAACAAATTACATAGAAAAAAGTGAGAAATGTGCAATCAATACATGTAGAGGAGGAACAAGGTTTGAAAGAAGGCAGGATTTGAATGAGCTATGTAATGGTTGAATAAGAATGACTGGATATGTTAAAAGTGATGTGTATGTTTGCAGCTATAGTTGTGTTGGGATAGTTTGGAATGTATAATATTTGTAACCAAGATTGTGTTGCCATGGTTTATTTTCATTTATAGAAATGTAACATGGCCTATATCATACATGATAATTTAATAAAGATATTTCTTGTTAAATTAAAAAAAACCCAGAGCACAAAACATTTAGTTCAATGACTGAGGCAATGGAAAGTAGAAAGGGTTGTTACCAAACCTAGTGAGGTCTATGACAAGAAAAATAACCAGAGAGCCCATAAATGTATTAGAGATGTTTCAGAAATTTTATGAAGAATCATGTAAAGCAAAGGAGTGTGGAAAGCACATATGGGATTACTTATAGAAGGAAGTTTTACCAATAGAGATGACTGTAAGTAGGGGTACAGAAAACATGAAAGAGGGGGATGTCATTTACTGGAGAAAACTGGCAGAGGAACCAAGTTATTGTGAGTAAATAATTGGACAGGGAAAGGTAAGAGAGAGTAGGATGAAGCTGAACAGATGTTTGGACTGTAGTTTAGAAACTGGCTTCCCTATCAGTCTTTGCTATCTGAGTATAGGCAAAGAATAAGGGATAGAGGAGTATTAGGTGAAAGAACTGTTGCTTATCCAGTCAGGATGAAATTGAGGAGTCTTGTAAGTTCTTGAACAAGCACATCAAAAGTGAAGCTTAATGACTTTAACTTAGATAAACTTATAAACAAAACTAGTTATAACACTCATACATGCTCACTCGCTGGCTGCATTCTCAAACTGGCATGGAGGCTAGCACATGCTTGCTATTTATATGCACGTTCAGTCCTTGGAAATGCTTCTTAAAGGTACAATGCAGCTCTCTATTCTACGCCCTCCCTCTCCAAAAAATGAGTCATTCAATATTGATGACATTGAATGATATACAATCGATACAAATGATTCTTTGTCATACTATTATACAGAACTAGATACATAGATACAACTACATCCAGGTTGCTGTGCATTTCACACTAGGTCTTGAAATACGACCAAATCATGTGACATAGAAATTAGAGTTAGATTTAGCAAGTGGGATTGTCTCTGCTGAATGTTCAATTTTGGGGATATCAGGAATGGAAGTAGAAGATAAGACACATTCTGCAACAAGAACATTGCCTGGATTGCTTGGAGATCTAGAGACTATATCACAAGAACAATGCTGTGACATCAATTCTGATACAGGAAAAAGATGTCTGCGATTTCTCCTGTACTCCACACCTTCAGATTCTACGGGGCCTATATCACATAGTCGAAGTATGACAACTTCGAACATGATATGGTCAAAATCATAAGTTTGAAGTTGTCATACTTAGACTGAAAACAATAAATAAATAAAAACAAAAGGAACATACCTGAGGGTTGTAAGGTGGGCAAGCCCTCCTGCACCCCCACCCCCTGCTCTTTAAATATACCACCTCCGAGGTCACGCTACAGTGCAGTAAAGGAACGTTTCCCATTACTGCACTGTAGCACAACCTCAGAGTTGGTATATTTATAGAGCAGGGAATGTGGGGGGTGCAGTGGGGCTTGACCCCCCCCCTGCATACAACCTTTTA
Source organism: Protopterus annectens (assembly GCF_019279795.1). NCBI lineage: Eukaryota > Metazoa > Chordata > Ceratodontiformes > Protopteridae > Protopterus > Protopterus annectens. Next base: position 1,984,626,231 of record NC_056741.1, on the reverse strand, counting down.
TTTTGTTTTTCCCTTTTTTTTTTTTTTTAATTTTTTTACACATAGTCGAAGTTCTGTAACTTCGGACATATGTGTTAAGTTACGTAACTTTGACTATGTGATATAGACCAGATTCTACGAAGTAAGATCTCGGCTCAGCACATATACCTGTTACTTGATCAATCTGGTTGAAACCTTTTGCCGTTTGTATCCTCACTCTCTCTCCTTTCATTGTATGAAGAAATCTGCTCCATTTATCATAACTGGACTTCTGGAAAGAATACATTCTGAATAGTTTGGCTCCAATTGTTCTGTGGTTTTTAGCTTTAGGCCTTAACAAACTGGAACTGATAGGCAATGTTGTTCTGGTTTGCCTAGATAGAAGACTCTGAGCAGGTGAGACAAGTATATTGTCACAGGGTATGTTTCTGAGATTGAGTAAATTCAAAAAGACATTGGTATTATCATACTTTGACTTCTGCAGTAATTCCTTTGCACTCTGTACTGCACATTCAGCTAGTCCATTTGACTGTAGATATTCTGGACTACTAGTAACATGTACAAATTCCCATTAATTGGGTACCATTGTCAGAAGTAACTTTTTGCAGACTACAGTGGACTGAGAAATCATGTTTTAACTTGGTGATAACAGCAGTGGACATTATATTATGTAGTAAATTAATCTCAAACCAATTCGAATAAGAGTCTACCAACACTAAGTAATACTGTTTGTTCCACTCAAATATATCAGTGGCTGCAATTGACCAAGGTACTTCAGGAATTTGACTTAGATGAAGTGGTTCGTATTGCAAATGCGATTTAGTACTATTGCATACTAAACAAGAAGGAAGTACTTTATGAATGTCTTTTACTAGAGAAGGCCAAAATACTATTCCTCTCACCCTTCTTTTGGTAGATTCAGAACTTGGCTGACCACAATGCAAAATCTGGATATATTCATGTTGTAAGGAAGCAGGAACAACAATTTTAGGACCTTTGAAAATAATGCTATCTTCCATCAACATCTCATCTCTGTAAGGAAAATAGGTTTGCACTTTAGGTGGTACACTAGATTGCTTTGACAGCCATCCAACATTAATGTAGTGGTTGAATTTTTTGCAAAATTGGATCAAGTGTTTGTATGATCTCTCAGCTCATCAAGTCTTGTGGTAGAAAAAATACACACTTCCATGACATCACATACAAAATTCTGTGTATGAAGCTGTTCCGTTGCGTTTCTGGATGATCTGGATAAGGTTATCAGCCAGATAAAGAAGTTTGTCTTTTGTATAGACCATTTTGAAGTTGTACTTTGCAATTTGAGCATCATTCTTTGTAATTTGGCTGGAGCTGAATGCATAGGCTTCTTTAAAATAGTGACAAGAGGTTGGTGATCAGTTTCAATCTGAATATCTCAACCATAGATATAATCATGAAACTTGGAACATGCAAATACTACTGACAAAAGTTCTTTCTGAATTTGAGCATACTGCATTTCAGTTTGGGTAAGAGTTCTAGATGCATAGGCTATAGGTCTACCTTCTTGAAGAAAAACTACACCAAGACCAAATTTTGAAGGATCACAGGAAAGAGTTACTGGTTTATTGACATCATAGTATCTTAACGTAGGTGGGGTGGAAATTTTCTGCTTTAAGGTCTTTAAATGCTCTCTGGTGCTGTTCCAACCAAGACCATGTAACATCTTTGTCCGTCAGCTCTCTGAAATGTGCTGTTAACTTACTGAAGTCTGGTATAAACTTACCTAAATGGTTGACCATACCAAGAAAATGTTGTAGAGCTTGTACGTTATCTGGTGCTGGCATCTCAAGAATGGCTGCTTGTTTGGACAGGAATGGTCTCAAGCCAGTGCTAGTAAATAAATGACCTACATATGTAACTTCTGGTAGTCTGAATTTGCATTTCAGCAGATTAAGCTTTAAGTTCACTTCACATGCTCTGTCTAGAACTTTCTTAAGGTTTCTGTCATGCTGTGCTTCACCATTGCCTCCAACCAATAAATCATCTACTATTATGGCACAAGGATAACCTGAAAAAAATTTACTCCACTGCACTCTGAAAGACTTCACTTGCAGAATTTATTCCAAATGGCATCCTAAGGAATCTATAGCTGCCAAATGGGGTACTGAAAGTGGTCAGTAATGAGGATTTGCGATCAAGCATCTCTTGCCAAAATGAACTTTTTTGCATCCAAGACAGAAAATAACAGTGACATTTGGTATTAGAGCAGCAACTTGCTCGACTGTACACACTGGATGATATAATATCTTTAATGCTTTGTTCAAATCTCTTGAGTCAATACACATTCTGATTTAATCGGAGCCTTTTTTATGGGCTGCTACCACGGACGACACCCATTCAGTCGGTTCTGTGACTGGACAAATTACACTTTGCTGCACCATTTTATACAATTGAGTTTTAACTTTATTCTGCATAGCTATCAGAACTTTTCTTGCATGTATGACCACTGGACTAACCTCTGGGTTTAACTTCATAGAATACACAACTGGAAGTTTGCCCAACTTGTCATCGAAAACTTCAGCATACTCTGAGAAAATTGCTTCAGTACAATTAGAACTAGGATATGTGTTTATATGATGAACTTCTTAGGTAAAGGAAAGCAAATTCATTCTCAATCTGTCTCCGAGACCCACTAATAACTGCACAGGTCTCCGGACTACATAGAATAACAAGCTGTAACAGTTCCTAGCCAAATAACATGAAAGCACTTCTGAGTCTTCTGTTTGAATTTCTTCACCTCCATAAGCAACAGGTTTCTCACAACTAGCCACATTCGTTTGTTCACCAGTTTCACCTTGGCAAATGTGTCTGCTGACATAGCATTACACGTTGAGCCAGTGTCTGCCTTGAGGATTTACCATTGATCTGGACAGTACAAAACACTTCATTCTTTGCCAACAAATTTACTGCATCAACCTTTTCAACAATCTCTGACACACCATCTATGTAGAAAGTAGAACTGCAGATCTCTACATAATCAACTTTCATTACAACTGTGTGAGGTTTACTTGATTTGCAAAACTTTTGAAAATGGTTCCATTTTTTTACACTTGTGGCATTGCTGACCAAATGCTAAGCATTTTTCTCTTTAAGACTCATGACTGGCACTCCAATTGCAACAGTTAACAATAAAGCTGGATTTGGGTTTTGCTGACTCACCCTTGTACTGCACTGAGCATGCTCTCTTCTTAGAACTTGCTGGAAAACTATGGGACTTCCCAGTAAAACCAGCAGGGACTGTAGCTGCCATGTACTTAGGCCTGCTTTTGCTAGCCACGTGTTGCATGCTATCTACATTTGCTCTGGAGCCTGCTGAAACCATGCTCTTTTTACCTGCAAACATACTTGTGTGCCTTTCTGTAACTTCATGGATTTGACAAATCTTAATAGCCTTGCTTAGCGTTAAATCACTGTCACGAAGCAAAATCTTTCTCACAGAAGCTCTATTAATACCACACACAAGCCTGTACTTTATCAACTCATCTTTTATATCACCAAACCGACATGTTTTAGCTTTGTTTCTCAGGTCAGTAACATAAACTGCAAAGTTTCCCCTGGTTTCTGATCTCATGTAAAACAAATGCCTCTCTAATGTAACATTTGTCTGGGGGTTACACATTTCCCTGAAATGGAGTTTCAAACACTTGGGGTCTTCCCTTGGTTCAGCCTGTATAACAATATGATGGTTATCACCTTCTCCCTCATATACTGCTGGTGCATACACAAATGAATGCTCTCTTTCGATGGCCTCTGACCCAGCTAGGTTCAGCAAAATGAATGCCTTGGTGTGTGCATCTTTGTCAGAATAAGCTGCTTGTATAACAATATTGTACTCTTGCTCAAATATTCTCCAATTCTCTGCAACATTCTAATCAAATACAAGTGATAAGGGTTTTCAAAATCTGTCTGCCATATTAACACATACCAGTGAAGGCTTTTGCAAGTATGCACAAACACACGCACATATAGATATGCCAGAAATTTATACCAGTATTTGTAGGTATGCCCAAAAGCACAGCAAGCCTCTGAATAACTGTTGTGAAATAAGTCTCTTAGGCAGAAGAATACACCTGAAATTATTGTACTGTAAAATGTCACCTCTTAGTGTAAGCAACATTTCAAAATAACTGCACTGTGTGAACGAACTGGGGAGAAGAAGCTCAGAGTAAGAAACATTTCAAAGTAATTGCACTTTGCGAATACACATATACAGCACACAGACTTTCTCAGAATGGCTGTACTTTGCTTTATAACTCTTTACAGTGCAAGAAACACTCTGAATGGTGGCACTTTGCAAATAGACACATCCAGCACAAGAAACTTTTCAAAATATCTGTATTTTGACTGTACTTCACAAAATAGTTGCACTTTGCACACAAATACACTCTTCGTAATAAATGCACTTTAATAAGCACACACTGTAACACGTTTACATACTTGAGATACTTCAAATAGCTCTAGTTATGCCTTGAATACAATGCAAAATAGTAGTTATGCCAAAACACAGTACTTTGCCAATAACATGCAGTCACCTTGCTTTAGTTATGCTTAATGTGCCCTTATTATGTTTGTTTTGCTCGTTTAATCTTTTTTAATTCCCATTACACTTTTCTTGTGCTCATTTTACTCTAAACATGCTCATTTTGCAATTATAAGGTAATTCTGAGCCCCTTTTGTGCTTTTCTGATGCTTGTTTTATCAAATATCTTAATTTTAAACATTTTGTTTAATTAATAAACCTTTTGCGCCTCTCGTTTGTTTAATAATGTGGTTTGTGCCCTTGTAATGCCCTGTTTTATCTATTTTATATAAAATAAATTGTTCGTGCAAGGTTTCATTACCTTTTGTTCGCTTACCTTCACTGTTAACCCTGCACTTCGTAGCTCTGAGAAGCAGTCTCTGGAATCCCAGTTCTGACACCATGTCGCTCGTCCAGTCGGAATGAAATAGACAAGCCTTGTAGGTTCTTATTCTTGTTCAAGCAGCTTTCTTATGTACAAACACATTAGGATTGAGGCTTAATAAAAACTTAGATAAACTTATAAACAAACTAGCTATAACACTCATACATGCTCACTCTCTGGCTGCACTCTTAAAATGACACTGAGGCTAGCATGTGCTTGCTATTTATATGCATGTTCAGTCCTTGTCAATGCTTCTTAAAGGTACAACACAGCTCTCTACTGTACAGACCAGCTCTGGTAGAATTTTGACTCGTCTATAACAGAAACTGCTGTTAAAAAGGGAATAATTAGTAGGCATATGAAATATTTTATAATAAACTATAAAAATAAGAGGTTATAAAAGACTGTGAAGAAAGACCGGAAGAGCAAGCAATATGCACAGGAATGATGGAAGAACATTTGTTTGGCTCCCAAGAATGTGACAAAGTCCAGAAGGTTTAAGATTTTTGCTTTGAAGTGTTTGCGCAGGTATTTTTTTACCCCCAGCAAACTTCAAAGAACTTTTCCTCAGGTAAAAGGCAAATGCTAGAGGTTTAATGAGAAAGAGGGAGAAACTGGGAACATGTTTTTGCAAGATAAGCTGAAAGACACAACAACAATGAGTTGTCATATCTTAAAACTTCCCTTCAGAGTACTTGGTCAGAAATATGTGGAAGTAGATGGCTGTAACTAAAGGACCTGTTCTTTTCAGCTGGTACACAGGACCTGTACTGCCTAGACATATTGGCCACCAAAAACAATTACTAGAAAAAGGGAATCAAAATCTAAACCAATTGTAACTGAAGTATTGAATATTATTAAAGAGATAAATGAACTAGAAGTTGGATTTTGGAAAAGGGAAGGAGCAAATTACATAGAAATAAATGGAATTTGTAGAAGCAATCCATATATATATATATATATATATATATATATATATATATATATATATAAAAATAAATATAAAAATATAAAAATCATACACGAGTGAAAACTACCACGAAAAAATACTGCTGTGTAAAAATCCAATTAATTTATTACAACAAAAACGAAAAATAGAAACAGATGAGCGCTTTCGCGTACCAGCTAATACACTTCTTCAGATCTTAACATCTACATTTTGAAAGTCACTTTTATACAAGAACTCACATTCAGAAGTAATAATCAATTAATCAATTTGACAATTATACAATTAAATAATTAATCAAAAGTACAATCCAACAAGCATATACTGACTGCCTGATATCTCTGTAAACCCTAGTGGCAGGAACCACAAGAAATAAAAGAAAAGAATAAAACACCCCTAAAAATCCTGTCGCTCTAGGAAACTATGCGTTCCATAGAACAAAAAAATAAAACAAACAAAAGTATATATATATATATATATATATATATATAAGCAAAAAAGGAAAACGTGAATAATGCAAATAAACATAAATACTTTGAAACCACCAGATGCTCATCACTTCTGGCACATATTCTTCCAAAGCATATAGACATATATATAAAAACATACATATAAAAATATATATAAAGTGTGAAAAAATAACATAAAAATAATAAAATGTAATGTAAAATAATAATAAAGCAATATATATATATATATATATATATATATATATATATATATATATACACACACACACACATATATCAAAATCATTGCATAGCATATTTATAAATGCCTTGTATACTACATTATTTCATATAGAAAGTCTCATTGTTGACTAATTATAAATAATATCTATTGCTGTACTATAACACTAAGAAATATAAAAGAAAAATATAGATGTATGTGCATATATAAGAGCGCATATATAAGTATATATGACCAAATGAATATAACCAATAAAATGATAAATAAATATACCACATATAACGAATACGGAATATATTCATATTTGGTAAAACCCCTATAATGTGCTTTTTAATAAACAAATACAATTAAATATATTTATATAAAATATAAAATATAACTGCCTTCATTTATTACTACGTGCTTCAAGTATTGGCTTTATGTTTATAGATTGATTAAGGCCAGATGATAAATGTGCTCGCAATTTAAAAATTCATTGCAACTCTAAGGTCTCCAAATGATTCATATTACTGCCCCCTCTTCTTCTAGGGGTTACTAATTGTAAAACTCTAAATCTGAAGTCATGTCCCTCACTCAACATAACATGTCTAGCTAAAGCATTCTGTTGGTTAGACTTTTTGATTTCATAAGAATGATTGTACATCCTATCCTTGACTCATCTATAACAGAAACTGCTGTTAAAAAGGGGATAATTAGTAGGCATATGAAATATTTTATAATAAACTATAAAAATAAGAGGTTATAAAAGACTGGGAAGAAAGACCGGAAGAGCAAGCAATATGCACAGGAATGATGGAAGAACATTTGTTTGGCTCCCAAGAATGTGACAAAGTCCAGAAGGTTTAAGATTTTTGCTTGGAAGTGTTTGCGCAGGTATTTTTATACCCCCAGCAAACTTCAAAGAACTTTTCCTCAGGTAAAAGGCAAATGCTAGAGGTTTAATGAAAAAGAGGGAGAAACTGGGAACATGTTTTTGCAAGATAAGCCAAAAGACAACAACAACAACGAGTTGTCACATTTTAAAACTTCCCTTCAGAGTACTTGGTCAGAAACATGTGGAAGTAAATGGCTGTAACTAAAGGACCTGTTCTTTTCAGCTGGTACACAGGACCTGTACTGCCTAGACATATTGGCCACCAAAAACAATTACTAGAAAAAGGGAATCAAAATCTAAACCAATTGTAACAGAAGTATTGAATATTATTAAAGAGATAAATGAAGTAGAAGTTGGATTTTTGGAAAAGGGAAGGAGCAAATTACATAGAAATAAATGGAATTTGTAGAAGCAATATATATATATATATATATATATATATATATATATATATATATATATATATATATACATACTAAAAGTAACCTACCAAAACTACAAAGATCTCCTAAATGTAACTTAAGATTCAAGTATCATCAGCTAACTCACAGATGCACAACACAGGCAGTACCCGCAATAAAACATGCATTTAAGAGTCATACTGATTTATCACAAAAACCCATAATGCAAACCTCCACACAGTCCAATATCTTCATCATAGATGACTTCATAATGAGACACACCAGTGTACCACTCAATAAAGTATGCAAGGAGAGGGTCACAGCCATTAGCCTATGAGGTGCCAGGATTCACAACATCATACGTGCTTCAATTCCCTATGCCACAGATACACATATGACATAGTCATAATACACATGGGTGTAAATTATTTGGCACATACCACCCTGGAACATATTTATTTTGCATTTGTTAATGGGGGGGGGGTTCTGACTGGGCCAAGCTTTTTCAGCAGAGGTCCAGGGAGAAAAGCTTCACACAGAAAGACAATTACATATACATTTAGGTGTTTAAACAGCATCACAATATATATATACAGATTAAGGTAGTATCATCTGTGTACTGAATGATAAATGCATGCTGTGTGGAGGTATAGAGGTCGTTTGTGAAAATTATGAAAAAAAAAATATGACCCCACCCAAGATTGTGCTAGACAGTCAAGAGGAGAAGGTTAACACCCACACTTCACCTCAAGAAACACATAGTCCTTCTAAACTCACACCAACACCCACACATAGCAACACTAAATACACATATGCAGAGGCCCTTAACTGTAGCCTGCACAAGCAACAAGGACTTCCGAAGCTGAAACGCAAACAAACACCAATCACAACCAAAGGGTCACATAGCTCACAACACCAGTGTGCCACCCAGCAGCAGCCCCTAAGGCAAGACAACGTACCTAGCACTTCAGTGTGGCTGACTATAGAGTCACCTATGACTAATGTCCCACTCACCAGGCTGAACAAGGAGAAAATTACAGTCAGCTGCCTGTCGGGTGCCAGGATCTGCCACATAACTAATGCACTCAAGGTCACTCTACAACAAGTACAAATATGACTCTGTCATTGTCCATGTTGGAGTGAATGACTTGAGATGTACCTCCCTGGACTACATGAAAAGAGACATGGAAAAGCTCTCGGATCATGTAGCCCAGGCAGGTATGACCCTAGCCTTAAGTATCATCTTGCCTTCACCCAGAATGATACCACAATATAAGGACAAAATGATTGACTTCAACAATTGGCTAAGCTTCTGGTGTCATTCAAAGGGGATCCAGTATCTGTCTGCCTGGGGCGACATGATTGACAGACCACTATGCTTTGCCAGAGATGGTCTGCACCTGTTGCCCCTGGGATTCAGGTTACTGGCAAAGGCTCTTGCCACCCCATATAGTGCTTTTTTTTAGGCAAAGTTCAAAGGACAAAACCACCACCACCATAACAGGTACAAGCATGCAAAATCTGAAGGTAATGCTACTCAATGCTAGAAGTCTAAACCTCAAAATGCACTCTCTCGAGGTACTCCTAAAAATGGAGAACATTGATATCTGTGCAGTAACTGAGACCTGGTTCAAGGCTCCAGAGAGCACCCCTGCAATACCAGGCTACAACTCTTACCACACTTTTCGGCCACCAAACCAGGATCGAAACACTAAAGGTGGAGGAGTGTCCATATTCACCAAGGATATTCACACCACCAGGTTAGTTGCCCAACACAATCAGTCTGAAATTCTCCAGATGCAATTAACACTAGGTAAGACTGCAATCCATATTGTAGGTTGCTACAGATCCCCCACCATGCCCCAAGATTCTCACTACACATTTCTAAACATACTGGAAAATATTAATATACAACCAAACACCATAATACTGGGTGATTTCAACTACCCTGCCATTAACTGGGAAAACTACTTGTGTACCAACACCTTTGCCCAACGGTTCTTGGAATTCATAAATTCCAATGCCCTTGATCAACTAATCCATAGTCCCACCAGGGGCTCCAATATCCTAGACCTTGTCATTACCAACATGGGAAATCAATGCTCCACATCTATGGTCACCCCCTCATTGGTCAGGTCAGACCATAAGTTAATCACCCTTAACATCCACATCCCACCCCCACCCCCAAGTAAGGAAATCTCCATAAGAAACTTCTCCAAAGCCAACTTCATGCTACTCAAGTCAGAAGTTACAAACTTCATGACACCCATGCAGATGGGAACTGAAAGTTTGACTGCTGAGTCCTACACTAAGGCACTGTACGAGCACATCCACTCATGAATGAATCGTGCCATCCCAAATAGAACCAAGATGCACTCCTCCAAAAAAAAAAGCAAGCCAACCTGGTGGTCCCCTGCCATAAACAAACTTTACAACAAAAGGAAGAAACTGTTGCAGAAAAGAGGAAATTCCCAGGATGCAAAAAACTCCCTTACCAGCCTCAGTAAGAAGCTAAGATCCCCCATAAAATCCTCCAAAGCTAGTTATGAAAATAAAATTGCCAAAGATTCCAAAGACAACCACAAGGCATTCTATAACTATATCAAGAATCTAAATGGCAATGCTCACATCTGCTCTGAGCTACAACAGAATGCATTAAATATACTGATCCCAAAGATGTTGCCAATATCCTGGCAGATCGATTCAGTGCCAACTTCACCCCCTAAATGGCCCATCTCAATACTGGAAGACTGCCAAATTCTGGTAATAATGGCCACACAGGTAAAAAACGCACTCTCCAAAGCTAAGAATACAGCATCCATGGGACCAGATGACATACTGGGCTGTGTACTAAATGAACTACAAAATGAACTAGCACCTCACCTAAGTGTCCTGTTTAATCACACCCTCACCTCAGGCTTCATGCCCACTGAGTGGTGCACAGCTACAGTAATCCCACTCCACAAGGGGAGATCCACCTTGTATTCTGGGAACTACCACCCCATCAGTCTGACGAGCCTGATCTGCAAGACCATGGAACTTATAAACAAAGATACTGGAAACCTTAAAACACTGGACCCCAACCAGTTTGGGTTCGTGAAGGGCCGATGTTGTCTCCTGAACCTGATTGACCTCTTCAAATCAGTCTCCAGAGCCATAGATGAGGGTAAGGCAGTCCCACACAGCCTATCTGGACCTTGCCAAGGCCTTTGACACCATTCCCCACTCTGGAATCATAGATAAACTTACTAAGCTGGGCATTAATCCCTACGTCACTTGATGGGTTGCCAACTGGCTTACTGACAGAACCCACACTGTAAAAGTAGCTGACTCCAAATCCAGCTCCAGACAAGTGAGAAGTGGAGTACCTCAGGGTTCAGTCCTGGGACCTCTCTTGTTTGGCATCTACTTCTCTGAAGTACAGGCCAACACTAAGGGACTCTGGCTAACAAAGTTTGCAGATGACTGCAAACTGGGAGCCATTATTGAATCCCCAAATGATGTCGATACTCTACAAAAGGGCCTTACAGAAACAGATGCTTGGTGCCAGAGCCATGGGCTCAAGCTCAATGCCAAGAAATGTATAGTTATCCCCTTTGGGAAAAAACATGTACCCATGAATTACCACATAGGTGGCAGTACACTAAACTCCAAAAGTGTGATAAGAGACTTAGGGACACAGGTGGACAGTGGTCTCACCTTCAGTAATCATATTGTCACAATTTTTTAATTTTATTTATTTTTACATTTGTTAACCGGGCTAGTCTAGCTGGATATATGTCCATTTTCAGTAGAGGCCCAGGGAGAAAAGCTTCAAGCAAAAAACAATGACAAAGTTAATAAAGCATAAAAAAACATAGAGAAGAATCACAATACATGGTTACATTGGTCTAAAATCAGTTATCATAATAAATGTATAATCCATTAAAGTTTTTAGTACAGCATTATTTTAAACAGTTATACATAAAATGCACTAATAGGTATGAGGAAGTCTCAGATAAGGGAAAAGAATATTTATGTTAATCTCATATTACAAAGAAAGAGTAGCTTCTTGATTTGGAGGCATAGGTTATAGGATTAAGAATAGGGGTAAGAGCAAGAAGTAGAATGACGTCAGTCTGGGTTAGCACATGGACAGAGCCAATGAGTTTTCAGATGTTCTTTAAGATGTTTTTTAGAGAGAGAAATAGAAGGAAGGGTAGATAGTTCAGAAGGAAGCCGATTCCAGATTTTTCCTGCAGTGTTTGAGAAAAGAGAATCGCCGGCTTTGTTATTAGCTTTATTTGAGGAAACTAGAAGCTTAGTAGCAGAGCGTAGTGTAGGTAGATTAGTATATGGTGTAATTAGGTTAGTGAGGATAGGGGTGGTGTTAGGATAATATAGGATCTTTTGAGTCATAAGTAATTGTTGACAGAGTATATGGTTTTGCAATTCTAGCCATCCTAGTTGTTTGAGGTTAAGGCAGTGGTGAGTTTTAAAGGGGGAGCTGGTGGTGAATCTAGCTATACTATTGTAGCATGTGGAGAGTTTAGAGAGGTTGTTCTTGGATAGGTTAGTATATATAATAAAAGCATAGAAAAGGGTGGAAATGAGGTGGGTTTAAGCAATAGTTTTCCTAGCAGAAGGGGTAAGGAAGGGTTTGACTCTATAGAGGGTGCCCAGTTTTTTGTTAACAGATTTTATGGTGGAGTTTATGTGTTCATCATAGTTGAGATGATTATCAATTGTTACACCTAGTAGGCAGGTTGAAGTATTAGGGGTAATGATGGTGCCATTGTTAGAGGTTATAGAGAAGAAAGGATTGTCTGATTTATGAGTTGGGGTAAATAGCAGTAGTTTTGTTTTTTTGGGATTAAGGAGGAAGCAGTGTTGCAGAAACCAGTTTTCAACATTTTGAAAAACAGTTTGGGTAATGGAATGGAGGGTGGCTATATTCTTGGCTGTACAGATTAAGGTGGAGTCATCAGCATATTGAATGCAGGTGGCTTGAGCTATGTTTGTGTGTAAATTGTTAATAAATAAGGAAAAGAGCTGGGGACCTAAGACAGAGCCCTGGGGTACACCAATATTAACTGGTAGTAGTGAAGACAGATTATTATGCCAGAGTACTGCTTGCTGTCTATTTTCTAGATAGGATTTAAACCATTTTAAAGCTTGAGGATCAGGAGAAAGGGCCTTTAGTTTGTTGAGAAGTAAGTTATGGTTAACCATATCAAAGGCTTTTGACAGGTCAATAAATATTGCAGAGGAAAAAGAGTTATTGTTATGATTTTTATATATAGAGTCAGTGAAGGATAAGAGGGCAGTTGAGGTGCTATGGAATGGCCTAAAGCCGTGTTGGCAGTTTTCTAGAAGGTTATTTTGTAGTAGGTGGTTAAGTAGTTGTTTGTGAATACATTTTTCCATTATCTTAGCTAATGGGGAGAGTAAAGCAATAGGGCGGAAGTTAGAAAGTTCTGTAGAAGGTCCACCTTTGTGTAAAGGGATGATGTGAGATATCTTCCATAAAGCAGGGATTTTGCCTTCTGAGATAGTTCTGTTAATAAGGATAGAGATGGGAAAGTCTATGGCTTTTGCGGCTATTTGGAGGTATTCAGATGGGAGAAGGTCAGCAGAAGGGGTGCAAGGTTTCAATTTTTGAAGTAGTTTACAGATGAGGGATATAGATACAGGTTGTATTCTAAAGGTAGGTAATGAAGTATTGCAGGTATTTGGTTGGAATGTATTAATGGGTGGTAAAGAATTAGCCAGGGTTTGAATGGCTTCTGTGAAGAAGATATTAAAGGAATCAGCGATTTGGTTGGAGTTGTTATGGTTGACACCAGTTGGGTCTGGAGTGGTAGTGTGGCCTGGTCGAAGAAGTTTGTTTATGCCAGACCAGAATTTTTGTGGGTTTCATTGGTTGGTTTGCTGAAGGTGAAGGTAAAAGTCTTTTTTATCTCTAAGAATATCCTTCTTGGTGGCATTTCTTATTTGTTTAAAGTGGAGGTGGATTGTTGGACATTTGGTAGCTCTCCATTTAGCCCAGATTTTATTTCTAATTTGTTTTGTGAGCCATGGGGCAGGTTTGGTTCTTAATCTAACAGAGCGATAAGGTGCATGGCAGTCAAGGATTTGAAGAAAGTTAGTGTTAAAGTAGGTAACAGCTTCGTCAAGTTCTAGATGGGTTAGAGGAGAATAGTCACATGCTTGCAGTTCGGTTAGGAAGCTGTCTGGATTAAAGAATTTTTTTGAGCGAGAGGTTTTGAGATTATGAATAGTTGAAATGCAGACCTTATGTCTAATAATGTAGGTAAGCATATGGTCATTGATATCGTCGGGAAGGGTTCCTGGAGTATAGGCTTCGGGGTGGCTATTAATAAGGATCCAGTCCAGAGTAGCTTCTTTGTTGTTAGGTTTGTGGATTCTTGTAGGAGTTGTGATTAATTGTGAGAATCCAAAGAGGTTTATGTGGTTGGTAGGGTTCAGAGAACTACAAGTGGACCAGTCTATGTTAAAGTCACCTAGTACAATGGTCTCCTGGGGTAGTTGGGTAGAGAGGAGACTAAGAAGGTTCTCAAGAGTATTGGTATTATTACCTGGGGGTAGATACATGCAAATTAGATAGAAAGATTTGGAGTTATTGATTTGGATTTTGGTAGTTAGGATTTCAGATGTGGTGTCTGATGAAGGAACCACTTTAATGGTGGAAATGTGGAGGTTAGATTTATAAAGGATTGCTATTCCTCCACCTTTTTTGCTTTTACGGTCATTTCTAAGGATGTTATAGCCAGGGGGGTAATTTCCTGGTCTAAGGTAGATGGTTTTAGCCAAGTTTCAGTAAGACATAGAATGTCAAATGAGTGTACATCAAGGAGTGCATGCAGGTGGGGGATTTTATTGTTAATACTTCTAATGTTAAGGTGAGCTATGAAGAGGGAGTTAGATGGTATAGTTAATGTAAAAGTTATAGGTACTGTTAAATTGTCAGGAAATCCTTCTATGTGGCACACCTCATCACCAAGGGCTTTTCATCCAGAAAAAAAGAGGTCATTGTCCCACTGTACTCATCCCTCATTAGACCCATTATAAAATATAACACCCCATTTGGTATGTACCTCTCAAGACATCTGCAACAACTGTAAAGGCCACAGAAATACCACACTAAAAGAATCACAGGCCTAAAGCAGATGACCTATGCTGACCGCCTTAAAAAACTCCAGCTATACACTGTCATATATCGTCTACTCCGAGGTGATCTCTGCTTAACATACAAGGCCATGTCAAATCCAGAGCTGTTGTACATTCTACATTTAAAGAAATCCCAATCCCGCAGAGCCACACGCTCCAGGGATCTAAACATTGTTATCACAGTAAACAAAACATGCTGGAGGGATAGGTTCCTGACCCAGAGACTGCCCAGACTCTGGAATAGACTGCCCATACATGTCAAGCAGAGCACCTCTTTGGCCCTCTTCAAAAGGAACCTTGATGACTGGATGGGAGAAAGGAAATTCACCCCAGGGATCACAGTCACCCCACTAGACAGGGGTCCAGGGAAGTAAATAGTGTGGGAAGAAATAGCCAGGGAATTGTTATGGCTAGGCTTGTATAGGCCCTAGGGCCAATAGCCTAGTACCAATCTATGAACCTATGAAGAGAGATGGAGCACTCAGACTGTTTCCAAGGGAGGTATGAATCTAGCCCTTGATCAGAATTCTACCATCACCAAGAATGATGTCACAATATGAACAAAATATTACTGACTTCAACTATTGGCTTTACATCCGATATTAAAGGAGGTGCAATGCATTTCTGCCTGGAAGGAGATGATAAACAGTGCTAACTGCTTCATCAGGGATGGCTTGCATCTATTTTCCCAAGGCTTTCATAAATTGGTTAAATCTTTGTCCAAACCTAGAATGCCTTTTTTAGGCAACCTAATTCTTCTAAAGCTTCAAACCTAAAAAAAAAACAGAATGCTGATAACATAAAGCTATTGCAGCTCAATGCTAAGAGCATTAACAAAAATCTCCACTGCATACAAGTATGCTCTACCATGAAAAATAGGTATATGCATCGTCACAAAGACTTCAGGACCAAGGAGAACACTCCATCAGTGCCTACCACACATTCAGGCCCTGTGCATTATATGAAGACACTAAAGGTGGTAGTGTCTCCAAATGGTTGAAAAAATTTTACATTCAGACTAGAAAAGATAATGGCCTGGAATTCCAACACATCAAAAACTTACTATTGTAAAACCCCCTTTTATATCACAGCTAATTATCTATGACCCCCTTTATGGTCCCCCTCAGCCTACACATCCTACATAACAAGTGTGGAGTCCCTATGTATCAAGCCAAGCACAATTCTGATAGAGTTCATCTACACCCCTAAGTGGAAAGATTTATACATTTTTAGACATGTATGCCCAGAAATTTCTGGACTTCATCAATACAAACTCTCTAGTCTAGACCAATTAGTCCATACCCCA
>NC_056741.1:1984597422-1984604922 GCF_019279795.1 Protopterus annectens | reverse complement strand
GGGAATGTCAGTTTCAACATAACATTCCTAAGAAAAAGTTTTAGGTCAATGTATCTGGTAAATCTTAGGAATGTTATGTTGAAACTGACATTTCCTATGGCTACAGATAGTAACATTTATCAATATAAGAATCTTAGCAACTATACACCTGTAAACTATCCCATTTTAGAAGCTTTTGGAAAAATATGTGATGATGAAATATATAATATGTCTAGGAACAAAGAACAACATAATAGGCATGTAAATCTAGTTAGAGAAGGTAGCACTGAAACCACACCACTGGTACATTGGCCTTTCACTTTCAAAGGATACAGTACCATAGAAGCAGCCACTTTTTATACAGGTAGAGCCACTATTAATTGTAATTAAACTCTCCAATTATGATTTAAAGTGCTAAACTTCAAAACACCTTTACAAGTGTAACAATTCCTATACATAAAAACATACATAAAGTTACATTTCATAAATAGTCATTCAACATATATTTTTTAATATATAAATACGTATTTATTTCTTAATTAAATTTATATATATATATATATATATATATATATATATATATATATATATATATATATTTATAAACATAATTTCCAACAAATCAATTTACCAAATTAACTTCAAGGTTGAGACCCCTAGGATATAACAGGATATAAAGTTCTACAATTCAAAATAAATTTACTTTCCAACTCATTTAACTTTTTAACATCACCCCTTCTATGCAAAATAGGATGTGCTAGCACACTAAAAAAGAAAGGACCATCATTTCCTTTGTGTGCATTAACAAAATGTTTAGCAACTGAACTTTTTAATTTTTATTGCTGATCTCCTCTAAACGTTCCATAATTCTCACTTTAATAGCTCTCTTAGTTTGCCCAATATACCATTAGTACTATGCATCCACATCCCACAATGTAAACCACCCACGAGCTACAACCAAACCTACCCCTACACACAGACTTCTTACCATTAATGTAGGTGCCTGAAATGTTCCTAATACAATTGCATATTTTACAAAGACCACAAACACACCAACATACTTTTGTGAAACATTATTAAGGGCCATGTTCAACAGTTCTTTTAAGTTTGCATATCTTCCATAGGAAATTTTTACTAACTTAGGGAACAAATGCCCCACACTACTTCATCTTTGTACATAATATGCCACAAATCCAAAATTGTCTTTCTCATTATTTCTGAAAATAAAGAATATCTAGAAACAAAATACAAATCCCTTTCTCTAACATCAGCAATTTCAGAAATAATCCCACTAACATTACCATTATTCAAAACAATACCTTTAGCCATAACTTTACCTTCCATCACTTCCCTAAGGGCCTGATTTAAATCTATTTCCCTATAACTAACCCTTCTTTTGTTTCCAACAGAAACTTTGCCCTACAACTTTTTTCTGAGGTATTATGAACAATTCGCTTAAACTCCCCAAGGGGGAGTGAACTCATTAAATGGGGGGGGGCATACTATCTGCATGCAAAAAATTGTTAATCACAGCAGATTTCCTAAATGGTTTAACTTAATTTTATTCATAGAATCTAAAAAAAATTCACATCCAAAAACTGAACAGAAGGCCCACCTTTCAACACAGAACATTTTAAACCATGACCATTCATATTCAACTCAAAGAAACAAATCAAATTCCGCAAAGTCACCCCTGCATAAGAAAATGAGATCATCTATGTAACGTTTAAACATCACCACGTGGCTCCTATAAAATTCAGAACCATAAATAAACTTTTTTCCAGAGTAACTCATATATAGAATAGCATACGTACGGGCATATGAAACCTCTGTGGCTGTTCATTTCTGTTGAAGAAATATCCCTTTCTCAAATTTAAAATAATTATGTGTCAAGCAGAATTCAAGCAACCTAACTACAAAGGTGGTTCTTGGGCCACCAGCCATAATGTCCCAAATGTCCTCCAAGCCCCATCTCAACTGAATGTTCATATATAAAGAATTAATATCCACCACAACCCAATAGTAGTCTTCCTGCCAATTCATTTTACTAACTACCTAACATAACTGCTGAGTATTTGTAACATGTGCTGGCACTCTAACCAAAATATTTCTTCAACCACAAATCCAAAAATATCCCCACATTCTGCAAGTAAAAACCCACCCCAGAAATAATAGGACTACCTGGTGGGTCCACCAAATTTTTATGCTGTTTGGGCAATACATAAAAAATAGGGTCATCAGGTTTTGCAATATATAGTTTCATAACATCTTGCCTAGTTAAAAAAAAAACAATCTTCCCTCCCTTTCCAATAACTCCAGAAGTAGTTCATTGAAGGCAACAATTGGATTGTGATTTAATTTGATATAATCTTCCTTAACTGTTAACAGCTTGTAAACCATTTGATTGTATTTCACTTTAGACATCAATACCACATTTCCACTTTTGTCTGCTTGTTTAAACACATAATCGTTTAATGTCCCTCTTAACACATTTAGGGTCTTCCATTCATCCTTAGTAATATTGCAATATTTGTTAGTTTTAACAAACTTCCAGTAGTCATGTTCAACCTTTTTGCATGACATTTGTTCAAACAGACAGACCGCAGGAGTCAGTTTTGGTGGCGTAAAATTGCTAGAGAACATTCATCATAAAATGAAACATTTAGTAATTTAAATTGTTTAGAGAATCAGCAAACTTAAATTAATTCATGTCAAACTCGGGATTAAGTTCAACTCAATATTCAGTTTTGTGCACAGTTCAAAAACATCAGAGGTATTTCTCAAATACTCAACACTGGCAGAAACAATGGATTTATTGGACCTTCTTTCCTTCCTGCTGATGGGACAAATCTGATAACATATCAACTTCAATTGTTAGCCTCATTAGACTTTCTCACACAAACACTAAACCGCTATGGAAGTCATTTATGTCATGAAGGAGCTTTTTCTTTTAATCACATCTGATTCCAGCTTCTCTAATTTTAATTTGATATCACCCATTCTACCGGATAATACATTTTCTGGTAACCCATTAGTTAACTTATGCTACAACTCAACAAATTGATGCTGCAGCTTCTCACTATTCTGCCTGTTCCTTTTAACTAAAATACAAATCCACTCCAAGGTGCATTCTAATGAAACCTGCTGCTTTATTGTTTTGCTGTTATAATGTGTTTTTTGCTATATAAATTATTCAATTCCTGCCCATTTTTTTTTTACCAAACCATCACTTACGACATAGGTAATCATACATTTATATAAATGAAAACAAACCACACTGACACAATCCTAGTTGCAAGCATTTTACATCACAAATCATACTGACAATCTACCATTTGCAAACATTATACATCACTTATAATCCACCCAATCATTTTCATTTAAACATTACATAGCTCATTTAAGTCCTGCCATATTTTAAACCTCATTCCTCCCGTGTGTGTATTGTTCCCACAATTCCAATTTCTTTCTTATGTAGTTTGCTCTTACCTTCTTCTAAAGATCTCAGTTCAGAGGTGCTTTATCTCTGTTGCTATATTTACTACTTCTAGTATAGTTGGTCTAGATTTTGATTTCCATTTTCTAGTAATTGCTTTTTTGGCAGCCACCATAATTAGACACAGCATGGCCTTACCATGTATAGGAATTTCCAATTCTGTATCATAGCTCAGAAAACTCATATTCCTTGTCACACCAGTCTGCCCATCTAGCATCTTCGACAGTGAATCCCTCAGGAAATCCTTAAAGTCTACCAACTCACTGCACTCCCAGAAAATATGTTCCTAATTACCTATTTCTTCCTTGTCACACCTCCAACATTTGCTGTCTGCCGGAGGAAAAAAAATCTCTGGAGTTTTCTTGGAATATAAAAATATCTATGTAAACATTTCCAAGCAAAAATCCTAAATCTTCTAGATTTTTTTTGCATATTTGGGAGGCATACATATATCTTTCCATTGTTTCTTTGTGTATTGGTTATCCAATCTCTCTTCCCAATCCTTCCTAACCTCCTCTGATCAATTCTTATAGTTATCATGCAATATTTTATATGCTCTACCAATTTATTCTTTTTTTAATGGCAGCTTCTGTTCTAGATTCTACAAAAAGCTCTCCTGATGCTGGTCTTTCATTTAGGACCCCCCTATTTCTTTCTATTTGCCTGTACTCTGATATTACTCCTTGACAGAGAAGGCAATCTCTAACCTGCAGTCTAAATAAATTCTTGGCACCTTCCCATTCTATCATCTTTCCCTCTCAAGTTATTTGCTCCTGATACCTTGGTTCCTTTGTCAGTTTTCTCCAATAAATTCTAGCCCCCCCTCTTGCCTATTGTCTCTATCCCTAATTGCAGTCATCCCTATCAGCAGAATCGCCTTTCTCCATTCCCATGTTGACTTAGTTCTTAGGATACTTTCTGCTACTTTACAGAAATAATATTTTGTATTATTAATGTTATTCTCTAACTCATTCACTCCAATGGAGCTCAGAAAGTTTAAACTGTAACCTTCAATGGGCGGAGCATAAGCCTTTTCAGAGAATCAATTTAAGTCCTCACATTTCAAACAAATGTTCATACCTCTGGAGCCAGAAGAATTAGGAAATAAGTATAAATGGCAAACTCTTCAGAACAAACTATTTTTATAGTGGTAGTATTCTTTAGGTTCTAGGTTTTAAACCAAATTGTATAAGTTACAGTAAACACAGTAACTATTACATTTGTAATATTTTGTAAGCAACTATCAATATCTCAGCAACCACTCAAGTTACACACATATGGTTAGCAGCATTTTATTCATTTAGCTTTGAGCTTTCATATGAGACTAAAGAGTTTTGTCTGTGCTTCTTGGTTCTTGACATATTTAGAAAAATCTGAAAATTATATCTGTACATTAACATTTGTTAACCGGGAAAGTCCGACTTGGAACAATTTTTAGCGAAGGCCCAGGGAGAAATGCTCCAGATACATGTCTCTGGGAGGGAAAGACAGTAAGAGTCAAGTGGGATAAGATGATTCTTCCAGTAGAACGGGGCAGATTGGGATTAGCTTTCATAACCCTTATGGCTCCAGAGATATAAATTAATATCATAAAAGCAAAAGTAAATATCTATTTACCTGCACTAGACAGAGGTCAAATATTAATGCAGATGAGTTTGATATTGTGTAAACTTTAGCATAAAATATTTTAAAACCTTGTACATAGCATGGTTTTGAAATTATTGATGGAAATATGAAAAAACAATATTTGACACCTAGAGGTGTCAGTAGGAATTAACTGCAGATGCACTTGAAGGCATCACTTAGATATAATGAGTGAAATGCCTGCATCCAAAACCCCACTCTCTCCTTGTTTCTTGAACTCCCCCGTCATCATCATCATCATCATCATCCTTTTCCACTTTGTATTTTTGTTTTCTGCTTGTGCTATGTATAGGAGCCTTAACTGTGTAGCTCTGAAATACCCCTTCAAATCGGATACTCCCAATCCGCCCAGTTCTATTGGAAGAATCGGCTTATCCCACTTGACTCTTACTGTCTTTCCCTCCCAGATAAAGTCCTTCAGCTCTTTATTAATTGCTATCCACAACTTCTCCTCTGATTGATAAAAATATGCCTGACCTGCGTATATGACTAATGGGACTAAAAACATTTTAACTGCTTGTATCTTACTATCCATATTATCTCTTTAGTCTCTTCACACATATTCTTAGCTGCCACACCAGAATCATTTTAAACCATACTCCTAAATACTTCATTTTATCATGCCCCCATAAATATGGATATTGCCAAACTAATTCTTGTGTAGGTACATAATTTGCAGCTATTGCCTTTGTTTTAGTTTCATTAATTTTGAATCCTGAAAAAATATGAAACTCTCTCAAAATGTTCCACAACAATGAAATGTCCTTTTCTGGTATTATCAAGTATAAAATAATATCATCTGCAAATAGAGCCAGCTTTTCGTGACTACCATACCAATTATATCCTTGAATTTGAGTCCTTTATTTTATTTGCTAATGGTTTAGTTCTAAATATAATGCAAATAACAAAGGAGAAAGAGGACACCCATTTGCTCAACCTAGTTACATTTTTGCCTCCAATCCCTCACATATCCTCCTAAATCAACCTTCTAATTTTTTCAGGAAATGCAAATGCTTCCATTGCCTTGCTCATAAAGTTCCAGCTTACTCTGTCAAATGCTTTCACTTCACCAAGGCCCACTAACAACAGTGGTATTTTCTTACATTCTGCTTAGTTAATGTTGTCAGATATTTGCCTCACCTCCACAAAACTACATTGATCCAGATCTATCAATTTTGGCATTACTTTTGTCATTCTTTTAGCCATTGTAGACATGAACACTTTATAATCATGGTTTAGTATTGAAATGGGCCTATATGAAGCTGGATATGATGGATTTTACCCTCTAAGTATTACAGCTACCACTGCTTTCTTCCAGGATGTTGGTACTACTCCTCCTCTTAAAATACTGTTAAACAAAACCTTCCAGATCTTTACCAGTTTTTTCTCTCCTAGCTTCCAGACTTCCATAGTAATACCATCTATTCTTGGAGACTTTCCTGTGGATTGGTTATACATCACCATTTTTATCTCATCTCCTCTTATCCTAACCGTTAGTGATTGAGCCACATCTACCTATAACATTGGCATACTTAATACTTCCCTAAACATTTCCATTTGTATCTTTTCTTAATTTCCGTATTTCTCTGCTTTATACAGACTTTCATAGATTTTCTGAAATATTTCTAATACTTCTACAGGATCTCGTTACCTTTCTTCTTACAGACTCCTTAAGCCTGGCAACAGCCCTTTCTACTTTCGGTTGCCTGAGTTGTTGCACTAAAAGTTTTTGTGCTCTAAGGTTATTATCAAAAACAGTTCCTTAACAGCAATCTTTCTAAACTCGTGTATATTATCAAGGTAATCCCTTATTTTCTGCTTAGCATTCTGCAGTTTATCCTCTTTTTGTTCTGTGAGATTCCCCCTATTATGCAATACTTTAACATTTGTCAGTCACGCTAAGTAATTATTGTTACTTCTTAACTGTAGCTCACTTTCTCTTACTTCCACCCTATTTTTAAACTCCACCTTAATTTTATCCCACTCCCTAGCTATAGTTTCTGAACTAATTTCTTTCCTCTGGAATAACTTTTGAATAATCTCCACTACCCATTCCTAAAATTCCTCTCTTTTCAGACAGGTGGGAAAGTGCCAGTGTCTTATTTTTATTTCATTACCTTGTGTTTTTATTTTAGTTATTATTGCCGCATAATCTGAAACAGTTATTGGGCAAGTATCAAGGCATTCAATTAAATGCATGTTCCTGTGAAATGTAAATTCTGTCTAGCATAGACCAGTTTTTATATCTTGAGGAATATGATGTAAATTAATTCTGAACTCCTATTACTGAATTCAAATACTCCATGCCAGATATTTTCATAAATTTCTTCAAAAATCTATCCTCCTTTGTTGTTTCCTTTCTGCCCCCCCGACACATCTTC